>NW_023270503.1:25324684-25478530 GCF_011800145.1 Mirounga leonina | reverse complement strand
CGCCCCCTCGCGCGCACGCGCCCGCCCTCGTGCGAGGGCCTCGCGCCTGGCGCCATTTTCCCGCCCTCTCTGTGACTTAGTTCTCTGAGGAGACCCGCCTCGCTACCCCCGGGAGAAGGAGAGAGTAATGTTAAAGAAGCCAAGCCTTCGCGTTTCGGTTTTTTCCTTTTCTGGAGGCTGAAGAGATTCACGAGAGGAATACTGTGGATCCCAAATAGGACGATGGGGTAAGGCGACTAAGGATGCAATTACATTAGGACCGGAGGGAGGGAGCCGCGTGTGAGAATTTCCTCCTTACAGGAAGCAAAGAGCCTGTGGGAATATCGGTGCCTTGCTTCTCATGAATTCTGCCTGAAGTTGTGTGCGGGATCCTTTCCAAACTCGTCCACCCAATTTTTACCTAACTGCATTTTATACCCCCCAAACGAAGAACCTGAAGATCAACCCCTCGTGTGCCAACAAGGCGTCTCCAGCCCTTCCCACGCTAGAGGAACATTTAACCTTTAATTTCCACATCAAGTATCAGACGGCGGCGTTGGGAGGCCCCCATTCAAATTTATCTAGGGTCCCGAAGTAACCTTGCTTTTGAAAATGGGCCCAATAGAAAGGCAAGATCCCCCAAGTCTGCTTTTCCTGTGGGGACGGATGACAGATGAGTAAAGATCACAGAGCTCAGAAAGAGAACATGCCCGCGTCTTTCATGGTTCCTTCTTGGCGACCAGCTTGGTGGCCTGTTTGTTGTCTATTTCTTAGCAGCGGGACATCCTCGGGGTTGGTTTTGAGTAGGCTGGTGGGTAAAGAGACCAAGGTTCAGACAGGGTGCAGAATGATTATTTTAGGTGAGATCAAGAGTTTTCAGTTTTATTTCCTTTGAGCCAAGTCAGTACTAGGACTATCTCAGATGGTCCAGGAGCAACCTTTGTCAGTGATTTCATTTTTAGTCACTGTTAATTATACCTACATAGCTTAAGCCATAAGATGTGATTCGGTGAGTCAGATCCACCCATGTCAGTTACTGTGTCTAGATTCATGGCTTAGTCTCAACTGTTCCCTTCCTTCTTGAGGTGGTGATAATGAAGACAAATTTAGGCATTATCTTTAATTCCCTAGCGGTTTGATATTCCAGTTTTAGTCAAAGTACATTATAAACGCACAGTGTTTTATTAGTTTCCCAGTTATTAGAAGTAATCGATCCTTATAAATCCTGTGTGATAAACTTTGAATACTGTGAGAAGAGACTTAACCAAATGAGTAGTAGTTTGTTGAAAGTAACCCTCCATTCTTTTAAAATAAACTTTTAATTTTAGAACAGCTTTAGATCTACAGAAAATTTGTGAGTATAGTACAGAGTTCTTGTGTACTCCCACCTAGTTTTTCCCACTAATGACGTCTTACATTAGTATAGTACATTTCTCACAATGAACCCGTGTTGATACATTACTATTAAATAAGGCATATACTTTATTTAGATTTCTTAGTTTTTACTTAATGTCCTTTTTCTGCTCCAGAATCCCATCCAGACTCCCACACTACATTAAGTCATCATGTCTCCTTAGGTTCTTCTTGGCTGTGACTTTCTCAGACATTTCTTGTTTTGATTATCTTCACAGTTAATGACAATTTTGATTACATTACCTGACCTTAACTGGTTAGGTACTTTGCAGAATGCCTCTCTATTGGAATTTGTCTGATGTTTTCTCATTATTCTACTAAGGTTATAGATTTTTGGGTAGAAGACTATAGAGATAAAGTGCCATTCCCATAACATCATATTAAGGGTACATACTATCAACACGTTTTATCACTGTTGATGTCACCTTGATCACCTGGCTAAGGTAGTGTTTGTCAGATTTCTCTACTTGAAAATTACTCTTTTCCCTCCCTTACATACTGTACTCTTTGGAAGGAAGTCACTATGTGAAGCCCACACTAAGGAGTGGGGATTATGCTCCACCTCCTTGAGGGTGGAGTAGCTACATAATTTATTTCATCCACCTACTTTTTATCTGTTCTCCTACGTACCATTCTCTGGAGTTTGAAATACTCCATTTTGAACTAATTATTTACAGAGTAGTAACATGTTCCACTGCTAAGTATAATAACAGTGTTTACATCCTTTTAACAACCAAATAACTATTCATCCTTAAACCATCCCTGTGAAATTTTACAGTTCCTCTTCTGCTACTTTTGATGTGCTATTTTTGCTTTTAGAAACTAACAAACAACAAATTTCCCCTTTCAATACTATAATTAGACCTGGTGTTTAGAGTATTTCTCCAAAATTGATACTATCCTGTAGAACTCCAACCCATACAATCTACAGAGATACTACCATGGTGTCATGATCTTAAAACAAAGCCAATGCAAGTTATTTACTCATTAAAAAATATCACCCACCACACATAAATGTGTATGTATATAGATACACACACATATGTTGGCCTTCTATACCAAGGCATATTTAAAATAAACTAAAATTCATAAATTACAACATGGACACTTTAACTTGTAAGTGTGGGTTTCTTCTGATATGGTCTGCTGAAGCACAACCCCCCAAACTTAAGTCTGAATTATATTTTTATACAGTAACAATACAATTTTCTAACAAGGGTGGAAGTGACCTTTTTGAGCATCATTCACATGTTGTCCAATTCAACACAATGGATATCTTTATAAGGATTCACCAGAACAATGTCCCTTAGACCTCAATGTAAAGAAAAATTCTGCTTTTGAAAACTTGTTATATGGGCACTTCCCCTTTCCTTTTCCTATAGTCAAATTTGTGCTTTACCTCTATAAAGCAGGAAGATGTTAAGGAAAGATGTTGGCTGGTATGTTTCTGTGCAGTAATATCTTTGAATTAATTTTACTATCTTATCACACCCTCCCCTTAGCTCTATTTTCTTTACTTACTTTTCTGATATATGTATGTATATGTATTTTTGTAAGCTGTCTCAGATCCTACTTGGAAGAAGGCAGAGTAGTAGAAAATAAACACATAAATAAAGTGCACAGTATTTTGTGAGTGGTGGCAAGCAGTTCCCAGAAGGGAAAACAAAAGTGAGAGAATTTTTGCTCTCCGAAATGAAAAAGTTGAGTTGATAAAAGTGCCCAAATCCTTTTGAACTGTCTTAGAATTTTCTGAAAACTTGGACCAAGAATTATCATGTGAAAAGAAAAACAGAGAAGAAAAACATAATACTTCGAATGGAGTGCGTTCTCTTTGACGGTATTCATGGCTATCATCCCCGAGTCTAGACCAAAAGTTCCAGATCTTTTCAATTTAAGACAAACCTCTTTGAACTTAAACTTCTAAGAAAACAATCCAGATCGTCCCTCCCCCCCATATATTACTCTCCCATCCATTATCCTTCTCCGAATGGACACTTTGGGACAATTTACTGATGCGCCATTTCCATCCTATCTGGTTCTCGGGTTTGATATTCAAAAGGGGGCTGGAGGTGCGGAACCTCGGGAGCTCCGCGGCGAGCGTGCTTTAAAGCCGCCGCCAGCCAGCGCCGCTGTAACCCCGCGCACCGGCGGGTCGCCGGCTCCTGCCCCTTTCAGTCTGCGCCGACGCGGCGGCCGGATCCCGGGGACTCCCCGCGCCGGGAATCTCCCGCCAGCTGCGCACTGCGTCCCGGCGACGGCAGGAGCACGTGGAGCGGCCGGGTAGCCAGAGCGCAACTCCAGCCCAGCCCGGCGGCGAGATGGAAGGTGAGCCTCCAGCCCGCTTCTTTTCTAAGGGGTCCTTGAAAAGCTCGACCGGTGCACGCAGCAGAGAGAGTTCCTTCTGAATCTCGGTTTTGCTTCTATTGATTTCTTTTGTCAAAAGTAAATATGAGGCATTTCAGAAGGCAAAGCGTGTCGGTTCTCAAACATCTCTCATACTGCTTCCCCCCCCCCCAGCCCCCACCTAACTTTGGAAAGTGATAACTTCTTCTCAATTTTATGTCTTAGGGGTTGTCAGACATGAGGGGTCAACTCTAAGTCTGCAGAGGAAGAGTACTTATGGGGCGTCCCTGAAATGGCAGCAAACCTGGGTTTTGGAATCACTGAGCCTTTTGGATGCTTTTTTCGTCCATGGCCTCAGTGTCCATTGGAATTCTGCTAATCTGAGTGACTTCTTTAGAATGAAACGTGACAGTTTTTTTTTTTTTCCTTATAAGAGTAAATGCTATCATATGGGAGAGGTAAATTTTTAAGTGGTTGGCACTGGTGGTTCCCTTGGAACTCTATCTTCTAATGATCCTTCTTTACCCAAAGCAAAAATCAGGCTCAATTAAAAAATTTCATTTGAATTAATTTTGAAAGTCGTGAAACTCCTCGCTTCTCAAAAAATTTCCAGTATATACTTACTTGGGATAACTAAAATTTCACACTACTATTGTAAACTTATCAGTGGTCTTTTCAACAAGTGTTTGTAAAACCTTGAAAATGGCAGATGTTTTTCAAGTTGGGGAAGGTGGTGATATTTCGAAGATCAGAATTTGTGAGAAACATTCTTTCTCTTAATAAATGAGATACTGACACCTAATAAAAATGTTAATTTGATAAATGTTATGAATAGCATGGATTTTTTCATAATAATCGAAGGATCTTCTGTTGCCAGTGAACCTTGATCTTTGGCAACTCTAAGTCTAGAGTATATGAATTTATTTAAATTTGATTAAATACTTTGGGACAGAAGATACAGGTGGTAGAGCTCCCCCCCCCCACAATCTAATTGAATGCAATATTGTGGTCCTGAATCCTCAGTTTGTACATGGCTATGCCTACAATTTTTCTAACTGCCGTGGCCCATAGAAATTTTTTTTTCTCGTAGAATGCCAAACAAGTCAATGAACAGTATGTGTTTAGTATGGATATGGAAACTTAAATGGCCATTATGAATAATGCTTCAGGTGTTTTCTCTTATGAAAAACTATGCTGTTAAATTTTAAATTATTGGGGTTTTAAAACTAGCTCTAAAAATTGACATTGTGAATATTTAAAAATGGTTTATGAAGTGTAATTGTTAACATGTAAAGGTCTGGTTGGCCAAGAACAGGAAAAAAATTAGGTCACTGTACATTATGAAAAAATAATTTTAAAAATTCTCATGCTTTAATTATTACAGATGAGTTGCTGAATTTATTTTTGTGAAGTTTAAATCAATATCCAACACTATTTTTTCTCAGTCATTTCAGTTCTCCAGACTAACATACAGAATAGTGTAAATCCTTGGAAACTAGAGTGTTTCTCTGTAAATGTTAATACTCCTGAATTCATTTGATGTGAAATAAAGAAATTATTAGCTAAATAGCATAATTTGGGATAGTAATGCCCCTAACAAGGACTTTTAGATAAGCCTGAATAAAAACTGTCTAAATAAGAAAGGAATGAAAACTTGTATAGAATTTGAGTTAGAACGTACAAACTATAAATGGAAAGAGATGGAATATAGAATATAGGCAGTGATCAGTTGTGAGTTTAGATGTCTAGATTAAATTCATAGGTCTATAGAGATGGATGGTATATAGTATGCTTAATGTAAAAACTTCAACACTTAAATTAAAAAATACAATTTAAAAAAAATTAATGATGTGAATTTGGCTATTCTAACATCAGGTCCTTGAGGACGGAGTAGTTGATGTAGTAAAATATCTAGTTCATTATAGCCACCTGAGATTGACTAACTGGCCCATGTGTTTGATATTTAAAATATTTTTTAAATTATCTTGACATTTTGGCCTTAATATACAGAGATTTGAACTACTGTGTATACCTCTCATTTCTTGGCAGTATGAGAAAGCAGAATACTTTATGGAATACCTTTATTTTCTGCCAATTGTGGTCAAATGAACATGCTACAGTTTATTGTGAAATGTGAGCTTGTTTAGTCATTCCTTCAGCATATAAAATCTTTTTAAAATTCATTCTTCAACAAACGTTTATTGAGACATTCTATGTGTGAAGATGTAAGATGAAATAAGCTTTTGAAATTGAAATTTTGTCATGTAAAAATGAAAAGTTAATACATATAAATCAGGAGCTATAACTTTTTTCTTTTCTCACAATCTGTAATCCTAAATATTTTCTATCCAGAGACTCTTGATGTTGCTAAATTTTATTTGTGTTGTAATAACAGTAGTTCTTCTATCTGTTACGGTTAAGAAATGAGGTGGTTCACAAATACGAATTCCATAGGTATTGACATGTTTCTCTTATTTAATATAAAACCTTTCTATTTAAACAATATTGGATAGAGATCTTCCTAAGTGTATTTATTACACAACCCCCTGTCTTATAAGCAAGGTACACAAGAGATCATTTTATCTTGTGACCCTGGGTTACTATTCTAACCATCAGGTGATGTATTATTATTCTATAATATATTCTCATAGGGGTTTTGAACTGTGCAGAGTTGAATGCCTCCACACTAGATATTCCAGGGTTATTTGTCTCCTTCTTGATGTCAGCTTCTGCTTCTTACCACATGGCTTTTGTGGAAGCCATTTTTCATTTCTAAGTCCCTTTCTATGCTCTGGATGGTTGAGTTTTACAGAGATATAGTCTCCAAATGGTGGAGTTTACTAGCCCTCCATAATGAGCATATGAAGGATGAAATGGTAAAGTTCAAAGGAACAAAAGCTACAGAAAGGCCACAGGATCTTGATAGAACATAATTTTAGAAAATTCCTGTTTGTGCTTCCTATGATCCAATACGGGATTTCACACTTCCACATCTTCACTGAAGTCTTCAGCCCATTCTTTACTTGGTTATGCCTACTTATCCTTCAAGAATCTGCTCAGGCATCATCACCCTGAAGGCTCTGCAGATGCCCTCCTTTTGATGACCTTCTCTGATGCCTTCTGGTGGTCACCCTACTGGTCCCTCACCTTCCTCCACCTAAGCTAAGTGACTTTCCTTTCTGTGCATACTTCTGCCAATTGTATTGAAATTATTTATTGATTTAAATATTTATTCCCCGCACTGGTCTTTAAGCTTCTAGAGGGCAGAGAATATGTCTTATTTTTGTGTGCTCAGTACCAGGAATAGTTCTTGGTTCATAAAAGACCTTCAGAGTTTGTTGCCTTCAATTAAGAAAATAATGCTGAAGGGATGCCTGGGTGGCTCAGTCAGTTGGGCATCTGCCTTTGGCTCGGGTCGTGATCCTGGAGTCCTGGGATCGAGTCCTGCATTGGGCTCCTTGCTCAGCAGAGAGTCTGCTTCTCCCTCTGCTTCTGCTGCTCCCCCTGCTTGTGCTCTCTCTCTCTCTCTGACAAATAAATAAATAAAATCTTTTTAAAAAAATAGTGCTGAAAAGCGATTTTTGTTATGTTTATTATGACTTTTTATTTAATTTTCATGAGTAGGAGATTGGTGCTAGCAATTCTTTGATAGGACTCAGAAAATTTTAAAAGTACTTAATTAAACAGTATAACAGAAAAAGAAAGCCAAGAAAACAAAAATGTTACTGGGTATTTTTGGCTAAACTATCCCTAAAGTCAAATCTTATCTATTAACTTTATATTGGTAGATTTCAGGATCACATATTAGTCCATTAAATATGGATCAAATATGAGCAGAAATTTGCTTTCTCAATCAGTAGTAGATGATACCATAAAATTAGCATACAACTTTCCAGTGATACTTTTATAATACATTATTGTAAACTTGTCAGTATATTAACTGTATATATTCACTTATTTAGGACTAAAAGATTATTCATAGATCTTTTATCAGACATCCAGTGTTAATTGGCTCCTGACTCAAGCTGTAGTTCTAGACTATGTATGAGAAGAGCTGAGAGATTAATACAGAAACCTGCCTGTAGTAGGTGCTCAGTAAATGACTTTTTGTGCTAAGGATTCATTTATTATTTTGAAAAGAGATCCTAAACATCACAAGGACATAGAGATCACTCTGTTATCTAGCCTTTTAAAAATACAACTTTTTAAAAACCATAAGGATGACTCTAAGGTCTTTTGAATCACTAAAAAAAAGATGAAATAATGAAACAATAATTATATTTATATTATATGTAGATTATTTTTATATGATCTATGTATAATTATTAGTTATTATTACTATATAATTATCAAAATACTTTAATCCCATGATTTTGAATGAGATTATTTTTCAGCATTAATTGAAATCTGCTTTCTGCATCCAAAACTAAAGTTCTTAAGGTCCAAAGTGGTGTAGAGTAAATCAAAATAAAATGAAGTTGATACCGTATTATAGTTCCACTTAGGAGAGGTAAAAAAAAAGTAGGTGTTTAATAATGGATATGAAACAGAATAAAATCTATTTATGGAACAATACTCTTTACTCACTGTCAAAAATTCAAAATCAGTTTACCTCCTAACTTTTTATATCAATAGAATTGGCAACATATCACAAATTGTATTTGTTAATGTATGTTCTTAGAGCTGAAATTTTTGGCACATCAAATTATTTGTAGGTTTATACAGGAAACTTTTTTAAAATAAAAGAAACTGAAAATATTTCAATAGCATCACTGATGAAACAATATAAAGCTGTATTTTCTACTTGTAACTCTTCATTATCTAAAGATTACTTAACTAGATTTATTGCTTATTTTGGTTGTTAATATACGTGTAGCTCCTTCTAGACTGTCAGGTCCCAAAGTGTAGGCATCTTTTTATCATCAGCCCATTCCTCAGCACATAGTACGGCTACAGTCATATTAATTGAATTAATTAATGAATGAGTTGCCTGTGTGTTTGGTCATTTGATTATTTGTTCAGCTTTTAGGGTAAAGAGAGTCAGGAAAATAGTGACATTGAAACTAGTTAATTTTGCTGGCTAATTTGTCAAAGGTGTTAGTAAAGGTTTGGTAGAAGAGTTTGGAATGTTTGCTAAATCCAGCAATATGAATACTACCATATTTTTCTAATCCAATATTGGCTCTGCTCTGGGCAAAGTAATATAGTGCCTTCTAACGTTTGGATTTGTTTAAAATTTTTTGCTACGTTCTTTATTTCAGCGAAGCACTGCACTTCCACAATAAACCATTTCTTTATAACAAATGTTTTGATTCTTAAAGTTGACAACATATTTCACTTAATTTGAGTTCTCTATCACAGCACCATCAGTTCACTTGCAAAGTGGTATCTATTTGAAAGACTATTAACTTATCAGAATATTTGGCACATCAGAATAGTTTCCTATAATAATAGTCATATAGAGTCTGTGGATATGAAAAAAATATCATGCTCACAAACCTATAAATACTTTATAGATATGGAGTTACATCATAGTTGATACATAATAGCTCCGGTCTGAAAACTGAAAGTTACTAATTTTTATATTTAACAATTAATCATTTTTGCTATCATCTGCCTTCATCTCTGTAATTAGGAAATCACTCACTAATACTCATTAATAGTTGATTTTATGCTTGCATACGATGTAGACAGTACCACAGATGTGCATCAGAGGCTAACTTGATTTAAATTTCATTTGACTTTCATGAATATCATTTACCAAATTTTAATGCATTGAAGATTATCATTTTATAAATTTATACTCTGACCTCAAAATAAAACTTTTTTTTTACCAACTCTTTGAAATTCTTTGAAATATTAACATTTTGTAAATGTGACGAGGAAGATTGTGGTTCTGCACTCGTATTTTTTTTTCCTGTGCATAATTGCTCATGTAAAATTATTTAAGTAAGAACATCATTAACTCTCCTATTCCCTCTATTTAACTAAGTGCCCATAAAGGCTCAGGCTAACGTGTTTGGAACATTCTTTTACCACAGTGTAGTAACTAACTGCTCAATAATAAGAATATGAGCATGGTACATCATGATTATATATTATAAATTTTTTTTAAGATTTTATTTATTTATTTGACAGAGACACAGTGAGAGAGGGAACACAAGCAGGGGGAGTGGGAGAGGGGGAAGCAAGCCTCCCGCCAAGCAGGGAGCCCGATGTGGGGCTCGATCCCAGGACCCTGGGATCATGACCTGAGCCCAAGGCAGACGCTTAACGACTGAGCCACCCAGGCACCCTTATATACTATAAATTTTTAAAATACTTATTGTAAGGTTGGGTTACTTCTTGCTGATTTTTATGTTCAGAATTAAAGAATGTAAAGATTTGTTAGATATTTTTAGTGATTCAACTTTGAAACAAAGATTACTTACCATCTTTCAAATTTCAGGGAATAATTTAAAAACTATTCTGAAATAATAAGGTGAAACACTTGCAAGTGGTAACAGTTTTTATATATATGCATCTTCGTTTCTTTTCATATTGACAAAACACAAATAATGTATTTATTTGAAGCTGATAAAAAGCTGCAAGTTTATCTATATCTATAGATTTTTAGTTTTTGTTTATTAAAACAGCTTTATTGTTCTCATTGTTTGACCTTTCAGTAATTATTATATATTGGAACTTACTATATTGTATACTACTGAGATACCTCTTTATCTGTTTTATGTGTGGTAATCTATGTAAGATTTCATTTGAAAAATGAAGTGCCTCTTCAAAAAAAAGTTTAAAAACTACTGGGATAGAAACAGACGCTTTTTAACTCAGTAGTCTCTGGATGCCACTGTTTAAGACTCAGCAAGTTCTGTAGGAATTATGACTGTTAGAAATTAAACCCCTGTCCCTTTGGCTCTACAACTTCCTTTGCTAAGACTAAGCTTCCTAACTTTATTTTGGTATCATAGATGTTATGCTGTACCATTCAAACCTTGAGAAATAGCTGGCCCGTTGTTATGCTGTACCATTCAAACCTTGAGAAATAGCTGGCCCTACAAGAAATAGTTGTCTAAAGCAGTTGTGTGCCAGTGGATTCAAGTGAGAGAGATTATTTATAACTGGTGTAAGCCACTGATACCCTACCTCTCTTGGTTTGAGAATCATTTCAGTCGGACAAAAGACTTTATGGACCATCCTGACTAACAGACTTCTGCTTGCCACCATAAAAACAAAATCCCCCAGAATTAATGGATAAAAGAATTAGGATGAGTCACCATTTTAACATTTTTCATGCATTCTAGAAATAAGATTATGAGCTTGTTTGGTAAACAATACTGCAGTATAAGATAGGTCATTGGCATTTACGACTGTAACCTGCTGTTTTGACTCTGAGTGGCCTGAAGGAATACAAGAATACATGGAAATTTGTAAATGTAATGGCTTTTGTAAAGATTTAAATAAGATAATGTATATAGAAGTCCTGCCTCAAATTTGAATTAGTAAGGACTGAGAAACCAGAGTACACAAGTATATAGCTTCTATGTTAGCCTAGCCAATAGCATCCGTGCACATCTTAAAGAAATCTGGAGTTTCTCAGAGGACTCCACAGTTTTCCATTGCAAACATCGATGACCTAATATGGCCCTATTTGTCCCAAACCTAAGCAAACCTAGGGAATTTTTACAGGTAACCTAACTTAGGGATGGAGACATACTCTGTATAATGGGACAAATAAGGATTTTAAAAGTTGATAGTAAGAATTAATGTAATGCTTATAGATCTTGTGGCTAGTGACACTGATATTATATGATGACTCCTTGAGGTATTCCATGGTCTGCCTCACAATTCAACAAGAATTTGGATGAGATACACAAAAAAAGACAAAAATTTGTTTTTATCAACAGAATACCTTTTTATAAAAAAATCTTATGTGGGACAGATGCAAGTGTGATGTTCCAGTTGAGAGGAGGGTGAGAGCAACAGACTACTGCTAGGCTTACCTAGCTGTTGGCCCTTTCCTTCTCCTGACACAGAGTGGTACCTATGGCAGCCCTCTGGAACTCTGGAGTTCCATAGAACACATTTTCAAAACTATGGATTCAGACTGTTACATGTTTTTTTTCTACTGGTAACCCTGTATCTAGACTTACCTCCTTCAATCCATTTTGAGGATTGCTGCCAGAATGATCTTCCTAAAATATCAAGTTACTCCCCTACTGAAAAACCATTTTAAAAGTTTCTTAGTAGGGGGCGCCTGGGTGGCTCAGTCATTAAGCATCTGCCTTCAGCTCAGGTAATGATCTCAGGGTCCTGGGATCGAGCCCCGCGTCGGGCTCCCTGCTCAGTGGGAGGACTGCTTCTCCCTCTCCCACTCCCCCTGCTTGTGTTCCCTCTCTCGCTGTGTCTCTCTGTCAAATAAATAAATTTTTTTTTAAATCTTAAAAAAAAAAAAAGAGTTTCTTAGTAGGGCATTTAAGAAAATCCACAATGTAGCTTCAATATACCTTGCCAGTGGTGTCCTCTGGCCATTAATGTTATTCTGGACTGCTTAGTGTTCCCTGAACATGCATTACTTCTCCTAACTCCCTATTTTTCTAATGCTGTTCAAACCCAACAAGTCCAAAAATGAACTCCTCTCCAACTCAAACCAACTTCTGCTGACTTCCCAACACTGTTAATAGCACCACAATCCCATTGAAATCCTTATTCATTCATTATGTTCTGTCGCAAATGCCATCCCTTTTAGGAAGCCATCCTTCATTCCAGGTTGGAGTTTTTCCCTTTTTCTGACACTCAGTAACATTTTATATCTAATGACTGCCAGAACCTAACTTCATTTTATGGAAAAATATTAAGTATTTTTGCATGGTTTCAATACAGTCTAAATTGTCTAAGAATGCAATTACTATATAAGTGAAGAGAAGATGATTCTTTGTTATGTTCAGAGCCAAGTCTCTTTTGCCATTATTGATTCAACCTGTATCCTTCTGTATTTTTAGGTCTTGCATTCATGGTGATTCTACAAATATGTCTGACTACCTTATTATGTTTTCTAAAATAATTGTGCTGGTATACTTACCTATTGAAATACAGATTATTTTATTATCATTTTTCACCTTTGTATGACAGTTGTGGCTTTATTAAAAGCTTACAGGGGTGCCTAGGTGACACAGTCGGATGAGCCTCCGACTCTTGGCTTCAGCTCAGGTCATCATCTCAGGATCCAGGAATCAAGCCCCTCGTGGGATTTGCACTCAGGGCAGAATCTGCTTGGGATTCTCTCTCCTTCTCCCTCTGCCCCTCCCACTCATGCTTTCTCCCCCCGCAAATAAATAAATAAATCTTTAAAAAAAGAAAAAATCTTACATGTATGGGTAGGTTATATTTAATTCATGATAATAAAAGAGGTATTATAAAATATTTTTTTAAAAAGGGGCACTTCTTTCCAGATCATTGGCTGTGTGGGTCAGGGTGGCTTGAGCTGGGGGTCCTGTGCTGAGATGCTTCAAAGCCTTGTTAAAAATGTTGGGGTCCCCATGAAACCCTACTATACCTAAGTTTACCAGGGGATTTGGGTAGGAATGGGCTTGATGGGCTTCATCATTTATAAGATCAGGAGTGCTGATAAAAGAAGTAAAGCTTTAAAAGCTTCAAGTCTTGCACATGCTCATGGTCATCGTTAACCAGCTTTACTTGGAATACACATCAGATGGCATATCATTCTAGCTGTAAGTCTCAGAAGCTCTGTTAGATGGGAACATGGAATATCGCTGTACACTTGCAGATGTGTTGTTTCCTTTGTGGTGTGAATAAATATAACCATGAGGTGCAAAAAATAAAATAAAATAAAAAATAAAAGGGGGACACTTGGCCTTGGTAAGGTTGAAGACTGCTCTGAGTTTACTATACTGCAAGAGAATAGCCACAGCCTAAATAAGATAGTATGTATGAAAATCACCTTGCATAGTACTAGACACAAAGTTGAGGTCCAGCAAATTTTTATTTTAGTTCATAAATCATTTACAAGGATCCTTTAGACCCTTGCTAATTTAAATATAGTCTGTGGACCAGCAGCATGAGCAACATCTAGCAATTGTTACAAATGCAGAATTTTAGGCCAGACGTGCTGAATTAGAATCTGCATTTTAACAAGGTTCCTAGGGAATTCTTGTGTACATTAAAGTCTTATAAGCATTGCCCACAGTTTGAAAAGTATCAATGCAGCTTATCATCAGTCTCATAGCACACGTTGGATTAGTAGTGGTGGATCATCTTTATATATGTGTTTAGAATATGATTTTTATTTAAATGCTGATTTTAAAAGATAGTTGAATAACAAAAAGTTTTATAACATTCATTTTTGACTTGTTTTGTAATACATTTATAACACAACCTAATCCAAAAATCAGAACTCTTCATTCATTATTCATATAAAAAATATTATTGAATGCCTATTATGTATGCAAAATATTGGCAATACAATGGCAAACAAGATAGGCAATGCTTTTGCTGCCATTGAATTTATAGTTGGATAAGAAAGACAATAAATAAGTAACAAATGAAATAATTAAAATTATATAAGTGTTATGAAGGAAATAAAAAGAGTGCTAATATGGAGATTAATGGTCAGGGACATGGTTGGTGAACCTCTCCTCTTAAATACGGGGTTTGGTTAGAGATAGAAATTTGGTCATCTTCAGCACATAGTTGATATTTAATGCCATGAGAATGGATGGGATCAGCTAAAGAGAGAATGTATCGTAAGAAGGGGGCTCAGGATTGAGTCCTGAGAAACATCTAATTTATGTGCGTCAGGTGGAGAAGGAAGAGCCAGCAAAAGAGAAAGAGCAGCCAGCAAGATAGGAGGAAAACCAGCGGAGTGTGGTATAATGGAATTCAAGAGAAGGGAGTGTTTCATGAAGGAGTAGGTGGTCAGCTATGTTGAATGTTGCTGAAAAATCAAGTGAAGTGAGGGAAAAAATTGCAAGTTGGTTTTAGCAACATAAAACTTACTAGTGACCTTAACAAAAGTGGTTTCTGTGGAGTGGTGGGGATGGATACCAAATTAAAGTGATTAAAGGAGGGGTGGGAATAGAGGAAGTAAAAATGTGGATACAGACCATTTTCCCCAAAAGTTTAGCTAGGAAAGAAGAGAAATAAGTGGGGTTGTTGCTGGAGAGAAATGTGGATCAAGAGATTTCATTTGTTTTGTTTTCCAAAGACGAATGACACTTAAACTATCTGTAGCCTTAGTTTATTTAAAAAAAAAAAAAAAAAGTGTGCCTGGGTGGCTCAGTCGTTAAGCATCTGCCTTCGGCTCAGGTCATGATCTGGGGATTCTGGGATCGAGTCCCACATCGGGGGACCTGAGCTGAAGACAGATGCTTAATGACTGAGCTACCCAGGTGCCCCATTATATGCATGTCTTTTGATGGACATATACATTCATTTCTCTTGGATATAGATCTAGGGCTAGCATTTCTGGGCCATAGGTTAGGTGTATATTTAGCTTTGATACATACTGCCAGATAGTTTCCAAAGTGGTTGGACCAGTTTACCATCCTGCTAGCAATATTGGAGAGTTCCAGTTGTTCCACACCTTGCCAACACTTGTTACTGTCAGTCAATCTTTTTAATTTTAGCCATTCTCGTGGGTGTGTAGTGGTATTTCATTGTGGTTTGGATTTGCATTTTCCTAATGAATAATGATTTTGAACACCTTTTCATTGGTTTATTGGCCATTTGGATTTATCCTCTTTCCTGAAGTTCTGTGAGTCTTCTGTACATTTTTTTAAGTTGGGTTGTTTGTAGTTTTTCTTACTGATTTTGCAGACATTTAAAAAATATTTTAAAAGCATGTACTTTGTCAGATGTGTAGTGCAATTTTTTTCTCCCAGTCTGTAACTTGCTTGTTTTCTTAATCTATTTGACAAGTAGAATTCTTAACTGTAATTAAGACAAATATATCAAATTTTTTTTCTTTTGGAATTGAGTGCCTCTTATGCCCTGTTTAAGAAATCTTTGCCTACTTGAAGACTATAAAAATATTCTCCTCTAGAAATTTGATTGTTTTAACTTTCACATTTAGGTTTATTACCCACTTCAAAATAATGATTGTTTTTGACCCCAGTTATTTTATAACAGAAACTAGATATTTTGCAGTTATAAAATGAAAGTCTTACTTGAAATATGTTGGATTCAATCATTTTAGCACATTTTTTTTAAGTAGCAATGACATGAAATGCCCATTCTTCCTTTTCTCTCTACATGCTTGTTTGGTGGCATGTGATATCCATGGTAAAATAAAAATGTATTTATTTTTCTACAATTTTAGAGTAATTGACCTTTCAAAGAAAATAACACTAGATGTTGCATTTGTTATTTTAGACCTGTGCCCAACAATCTATAATTTCCTCATTAGACATTTAATCTAGGGGAAAATAGGGTATTTTATTTAAAAAGAATAAGGTAGGAAAGACTGGAATGGTGATGTGGGCTCTATTTGATCTGGTGTCCCTAAAGAAGTAATCTTGCTATTTCTTGACTTTTACTTTAGCCCAAGGTAGAAAGGAAGGAAGTATTTCATGGTTAGAGGAATTACTCTCATGTCATATCTTCCTTTCTCCTCAGTCATAGTCAACTGAAGGGTTTGAAATAACTGACCTACTTCTAAAATTTATAATCTATATAGGAGAGCAACTTTAAAACATTGTTTAAATTCTTTGAAACAAAGGTGCAATTCAAGACATGAATCCTGCTTCTCTTCTTAATGTGACTCTGACATTGTACCTTTAGACAATTATGTGACTTTGTATTTTTTGTCTTTCTTTGTGTCTTGAATTTTGTGTGTATAATCGGGAGAATAATAAATGCCCCTGCACCTGTTTATCTTGCAGAAATACTATGAGATAATATGAAATCTCATTTGCAGTACTGGACTAAGTGCTTGATGTCACATTTTTGGAGAGCCACAAGCAAACAAAACCAAGTTCATAAAAAAGCTCTCACGCCATTATTATGGACTGAGTGGTAGCATCTGAATGATAACTTATCCTGTATGTTTCCAGAGAGCTAAACTAGGACCTGAAATGGACATTTCAGGAAATTTGAGTTCAGCTATATTTAAGGAGGAACTTTTTTAACCATTAGAGTTTTTCTGAAACGAAAAGGAATAACATTCTGTATTACTGGAAGTGTCTAAGCAGAGGCTGTGCAACCCAAATAGGGGGATATTGGAGGAAATTCAGGGCGAGGAGGTAAGATAGCCAGTCCAATTCTGATATTCTCATTTCATTGGTTATAGAGGTCATTTTTCATTATACGTTATACTATTATACCATACATTATATTATTCTTGTGGTGGTAAGATTCCAGGAATGATTTTAAGTGGTACTATTAAGAGAACTGGTGAAAGACCTTTCAGAAATAGTATCTCATACCCCTGTTGCGTTGCCACATTTACAGTACTGACTTATTGTTGCAAATGAACACATTTTTGTAGTCAGTGACTCCATTTCCAGAGGTTTTAGTAAGAAAGTAAAAGTGAACATTTTATATAAGAGAAAATATTTTTTAAAAAAGAGGCATGGGGATAGGGGAGTCAATTTACCGTTACGAAGATAAAAAGGAGTGTCAACACTGAGAGACAGCTTTCTGGCAGCTGTCAGGCACCAGTGTTGTTGGCAGCTAGCAAACTCAGCACAGGATTTTTTCTAAGGTTTAACATTTGGCTCTTCTTTAGCACCTACACTTTCTACCGGGAAAACAGACAAGTGAAAAGAAACCTCATTTCTGAAACTAAGAACAGAATTTTATTAGCTGGTATTCTTAATTGAATGATAATGATACTATAGTATTAAAATAAAGGCAAGTTTACAACCATTTGAGTTAAAAATAGGATTATAAATTTTGTTGCTAATGTAAATATTTGGTTTTGTTCATAGATAATTTATATTAGAGCTAAGGGTAAAACCTTCACCCGCGAACTTTGATGAATTCTCAATTAACCAGACTGCTGCCATTTCCAAGTTTAAATTTTATTTGTAATCTACCCCCTTTCATTTAGCAGTGTATAAAATGCTGAAATCTCTGAGAATAATCTCGGTATCTTAACAAAAAATTCTAATGAGTGAAATTGTTTTAAAAGGCATCTTTGTCAATGAAAAGAGAATCTGAAGGAATAAAAATAAATTTGAAATTGTCATCTCTCAATAAACCTACGATGAAGGCTTGTTTTCAATACTGGTAGAAAACAATTTGGAATTGCTAATAAAGCTTTGAAATTCTAGAGTCCTTGAAAAGCTACAGAAGAAATAACCTTTAATTTTTCCAGTCCAATACATTTGTCAGCTATCTCAGTAATAGAATAATTATACCTTTTATAAGATTTGTTATTTAAGACATAAGATGTCAGTGGAAAACACATAATTTAATTAAAACATATCAGGAGATTAGTTATTTAGTTGTGGGAAGGGCAAGAGGGCAAATGATAGGAAAAGAGTGTTTGCTAGGGTTTTCTGCTAGATTATAATTTTGGATAATGCAATATATGTTAAGAAAAAAAAAAGAAGAAGAAGGTAGCGGGAGGGGAAGAATGAAGCAGGGGAAATCGGAGGGGGAGAAGAACCATGAGAGACAATGGACTCTGAAAAACAAACTGAGGGTTCTAGAGGGGAGGGGGGTGGGAGGATGGGTTGGCCTGGTGGTGGGTATTGAGGAGGGCACGTTCTGCATGGAGCACTGGGTGTTATGCACAAACAATGAATCATGGAACACTTCATCTGGAACTAATGATGTAATGTATGGGGATTAACATAAGAATTAAAAAAATTAACAAAAAAAAGATTATAATTTTGGTTTTTAAATGAGATAAGAAAAATAGTTTTATTTAATGATAGCAAAAAATCCTAATGGTAATATGATGCTAAGTATATATTTGTACACATATATATAAGTATATTTTTTAAAATACTGTATCTGGGGGCTTGGCATCAGGTGGTGCTTTGCTTTTGTTTTGTTTTGTTTTTACCCTCCAAAAAGTCACATTAATGTTTCAAACAGTATGAAAGGTGCTGTCTCAGTGCTTTATATCTTTGATTACTGCATTACTGGAAACCACAACTTTTTCCTGAAATTCCAATTACAGGAATTTTGGAAATATTGGTAGAAGATGGTCATAGTTTTTTCCTGGTATAGTATCTTTAAATTTTGCTTGATATTTAATTTTTATATGTGGTTTGATTTACTTTTTTCCTGATCCAGAGTTTTAATGTTTGTTTTAAAGAAATAGCTTTGCAGTGGTATCCCAAGCAATAGCAGGATATTCTAAAATCTAGAGCAGTGCCATTTAGTAGAACTTTCTGTGATGATCGAAACGTTCTTATCTGTGCTGTCCAATATAGTAACCAGTAGCCACATGTTCTGTTAAGTACTTGAAATGTGGCAGGTGTGACTGAGAAACTAAATTTTTTATTTTAATTAATTTACATTTAAAGTTAAATCACCACACGTGGCTGGGTGGCTACTGTATTGGACAATATAGTATTAGTGTTAATAAGAGATCTAGAGTAGGGCTTCTGTAAAGGACCAGATAGTGACTGTTTTAGGCTTTTTGAGTCATATAGTCTCTGACAAAACTGTTTGACTCTGCCATTCGAGTACAGAAGCAGCTATAGACAGCACATAAATGAAGCAGTTTGGCTCTGTTCCAACAAAACTATATTTTTGTACACTGAAATTTGAATTTCATAATTTTCAAGTGGCACGAAACAGTATTCTAATTTTTTTTATCCATTTAAAAATGTAAAAACCAGCAGAGGGAGAGGAGGAAAAAACATAAAAATCCATTCTTATTGCACATGCCATACAGAAACAGGTGGTAAGTTGTAGTTTGCAGAACCTTAATCTAGAGTGTCCATAAGGATCGATGATAGAGATATAAAAATTCATGTGATCATTCAATAAATATTTATTGAGTGTCCATCGTGAGTAAGCACTATTTTGGGACCTGAAGATACCGGAAAATAGCAATAAAAAATACGGACAAGGGGTGCCTGGGTGGCTCAGTCAGTTAAGTGTCCAACTCCTGGTTTCAGCTCAGGTAATTTTCTCAGGGTTGTGAGATTGAGCCCCACCTTGGTCTCTGTGCTGGGCATGGAGCCTGCTTGGGATTCTCTCTCTCCCTCTCCTTCTGCCCTTCCCCTCCCAAATATATGTGTATATATGCCAAGTAGTGACAATGAAGAGATTTTATGAAGACAAATACAGGAGGGTAAGAGAAAAGAACATGACA
Organism: Mirounga leonina; assembly: GCF_011800145.1. Lineage (NCBI taxonomy): Eukaryota > Metazoa > Chordata > Mammalia > Carnivora > Phocidae > Mirounga > Mirounga leonina. Next base: position 25,458,507 of record NW_023270503.1, on the reverse strand, counting down.
ATGGAGGATGACATTTAATTTTTTAAATTTTTTGTTAAGTTTTTAATTTTAATTCCCCTAGAGTTAACAGTGTTATATTAGTTTCAGGTGTACAATATAGTGATTCAATAATTCTATACATTACTCATTGCTCATCATGATAAGAGTACTCTTTAATCCCCATCACCTGTTTCACCTGCCCCTCCCCCCGCCCCAATAGAGGATGATGTTTTATATAGAGTAGTTAGGTAAAGCTTGTTTGGTAAGGTGACTTTTGAGCACACACCTGAATGAAGAGAGGAAGTAGGGCCCCATGGTGATCTGGGGAAAGAGCATTCTGGTCAAAAGGAAAGGTAAATGCAAAGATCTTGAGGCGAGAGTATGATTTACCTATTCAAGTAACAGAAGAGATGTAGAAAATAGAGGAGATTTATACTTAAAATTAATCCACTTTGGAATTCTTCCATCATTAGCACCAGTTATGTGTAAACATCAGTACAGGAAACTGTATTTATTCCAAAAGCAATATAGGGACCCTTCATTCTTAACTTTTTAGAACATTCTTTTGGAAAATATTTTAAGCTATGTTGATGGCCAACATATTAAAAAGACCCAGTAGACCCCATCAAATGGAACATTTCTGAGGGTTTTTTTTGACTGAAGTTAAAGAAATTACAAAATGATCCATTAAAAACTGAAAAGTTTTTGCTGTACTTAGAAATTTTTTTTTTTAAAGATTTTATTTATTTATCTGAGAGAGAGAGAATGAGGGAGAGAACATGAGAGGAGAGAGGGTGAGAGGCAGAAGCAGATTCCCTGCTGAGCAGGGAGCCCGATGCGGGACTCGATCCTGGAACTCCAGGATCATGACCTGAGCCGAAGGCAGTTGCTTAACCAACTGAGCCACCCAGGTGCCTCATGTACTTAGAAATATTTAACAGGTTTCTCGTCTTCAGTTGGAAATTCCTTCACTATCCACTACCAAGTTTTATGTTTTTATGAGGACCTTTAAGTTGAGGTGGAAAAAATGTACTTCAATCTCTTTTGTCCTTGTGTTTTATTAAATATTTTTTTAATACCTAAGGAGAACATCCATATAGCCTGATTATAGATGGTTTTAATGTCTCCTGTAAGTTCTGAATACTAAGGTAGTCAGAATCTCCTTTTTCTCTTAGAAACTGTACTAAGTTGTTTCTGGTGTTATTTACAGCACACAAAGGCTGCTTGAAAAAATATTGAGAGCTATTTAAATGTCATTATCAGAGAATTTAAAAGGTTCAGGGGGCTGGGACCTTTTTTCCTTTAGGTCACCAAATCAAAAGCCATCTTGCTCTGTAGTAACTAAAAGATATTTTCACATGAAGGTTGTTTATGTGAAACCTTTGAGCTAGTTTTCTTTCTTTTTTTTCCTGTTAAGAATCCCTTTAGTGTGCAGTTAAAAGTTTCACATTTGGTTTTTTTTTTTTTAACTTTTTTAAAACACTATCAAACTTACAGAAAAGTTGTAATACAGTACAAAAACTATTTTTTCAGAAATTTGAGACTAAGTTGCTGACATGATGCCCTATCACCCTTGAAAACTTTAATGTACTAAAGTGTACTTCGCCTACGTAATGTAAAACAACATCCAAATCAGCAAATAAACACTGATACATTACTACCATTTAATCCGCAGACCCCATTCATATTTCTCCAGTTGTTTCTACAGTGTTATTTACTGCAGGAGGAGTCAGCTCAGAATCACTCATTGTATTTAGTTGTCAAGTCTCTTCACTCTCCTTCAGTCTGGAACAATTTCTTAGTTCCTCAGTCTTTCATGATCTTGACAATTTGGGAGATTACAAAGCCAGTTATTGTGTCAAGTATCCCTCAATTAGAGTTCATTTTCTCATGGTTAGATTCATGTTATGTGTATTTGGCGGCAATATCACAGAAGTGATGCTGTATTCTTTTTATTATCAGATGGCACATAATTTTCATTTGTCCCATTACTGATGATGATCGCTATGTTTAGTTACAGTGGTGTCTACCAAGTTCTTCACTATGTAGTTGCTCTTTTCATCTTTGTAATAATAAATAATTTGGGAGAAGCACTTTGAAACTATAAAACTGTTCCATTCATCATCTGACTTTCAGTTTACTTACTTATTAATATCAATATGGACTCATGAATTTCCCTGTCTCAGATTTGGCCAGTGGAAACCCCTTCCAAGATGATTTCTATATCCTTTAACATATCCTCTTCATTTTGTTAGCACCTCCTTGCTTTGTGACGCAACAAAATGTTCCAGACCCATCTTATACTTTTCCCTGCCCCAACCCTGGAATCAGCCATTTCTCCAAGGAGCCTGGTTCCCTTAAGTGGAGAATGATATTTAGAAGTTACTATCTGGATGTCAGAAGTTGTAGTGTCACTGCTCCCGGGTGCTCTTAGTGGACAGGGCTAGGGACTATATGTATGTATATCCATACATACACATATACACACATTTACATCTGTATTTTATATCTGTTATATAGAGTAGAAGTCACGGGTTCATGCCAGTACCTTCATTTCCAATATACTACCACAGGGTTTTTGTTTTTGTTTTTGGTTTGGTTTGGTTTTTTTGTATTTGTAGCTCCCTTCTCTGACAGAGAAAAATCTGGCTCTTATCCTTGTTATATTTACTTATTTGATCAAGCCTCTTCATATAATCAATCATCCATTACCACTATCATCCGTTCCTCAGCACAGATACTTTTCTTGCCTCTTTTGGGTTCTGACATCCTGTACAAAAGCTACTGTGCTATGTGGACACTCTTTTCAACTGCTCAGGCTCTGACACCTCCATGCAAGGCTGTCCCTAATATGTAGATGCCCTCTTCACTCCACTCAAGTTCTGATACTTTACACTGGAGCACCCCTGTGTATGGAAGCTCTCCCCACTGTCCCCATGTGGGTGCCTTGCTTACCCCACTTAGACTCTGAAAACCCACACCAGACCACCTCTATGCATAGATGTCCTATTCACCATGCTGAGGCTCTGTCTCATGCCAAACTGTCCCTTATCTTGGATACCCTCTTTATTTCTCTTGGACTCCAGCCTTCCAAGTCAGGCAATTCTCCTGCCTGAATGCTCTCTAGCCTACTCAGTCTCTGATTTCCCATTTGTCTGCCTTCCATATAGAATCCCTACTTAACCTCATTCAGACTGCCCACCCCATATGTCATACTCTTCAGGCTAGTTGGTCTCCAGCAGGCTTCCTTGGGCTCCCTCCCTTCCTTGCATTGATATTGCTCTCCCCCATCTTAGGTTTTGACAACCCATACCAGGCTGCTCCTTTGTTTATTTTAAAAATATGTGTATTTTCCCTGCCTATATGCTTTGCTGCTGTCATCTAATGGATAATATGTTAAAATTTTAAAATTAAAATAGAATGTAAGTACAGTGACTATATTTTTCAAAACAAAAATTGAAATATAACCAGATAGGGGTACCTTGGGTGGCTCAGTCATTGGGCATCTGCCTTCGGCTCAGGTCATTGCCCTGGGGTCCTGGGATTGGGCCCTGCATCAGGCTCCCTGCTCGGCGGAGGACTGCTTCTCCCTCTCCCACTCCCCCTGCTTGTGTTCCCTCTCTCACTGTGTCTCTCTCTGTCAAATAAATAAATAAAAACTTAAAAAAAATAAAATAAAATATGACCAGATAATAGTATTGAATATTTGAAATTAGTACTGTCCTGAACAGCTTTGGGTATATGATCATCATTAAAAGAAAGAACAAAGAAGATTTTCTAGCAAGGGAGGAGTACCTCCTATTGAACCAGTCTTCCAACAGATAACAATGATAGAATCTGGATAAAATATGAAAAAATCTATTACATGAAGGCATTGGAAAATGTCAGAACCAACCTGTTTTTATGTTTGTTTTGACTCAAGGGTAGGCACCAATTTTAGCCTACACTAGCTTAAAAAGCCATAGCAACTGCAGCAGGCTGGGAAGTAAGGAGGGAAATCTTGGCATGAAAAAGGCAGAGAGGGCTTTTTTAATCTATAAATTCTCTGGCTGCTCCAGATCTCTAGCTGATCATTGAAACACATATATATGGGGTTACACTCTGAGCAGCCCATCTGAGGCTAAAATATTGAACAGAGATTTGTGCCTCTGCAAGAGATCAGCTTGTCCCAGTTTCCCGGGGACTATGAAAGTTCTCTGATCTGGAAAAATCCTCAATCCCAGGCATGCTGGGACATTTGGTTACTCTAGTTGCTGCTCACTACAGTGAGACAAAATTCGAGTTTGAGTCTTGGCAAGTTAACTGCATGCTTTGAAATGTAAAATAAACACAAAGAAAAACTCCTATGCTCTTCAGAGGAACATAACAAAATCCAGAAATTCTGTAGCATATCATTTATAATGTCCAGGGTACAATCCAAAATCATTAAGTCATATGAAGAAGCAGGAAAATGTGACCTATACTCAAGATAAAAGGAAGTTGGTGGTTAACTGACCCTAAGATGACATAGATATTGGAACTGGAATAAAAGATCTTAAACAGGGGCACCTGGGTGGCTCAGTTGGTTAAGCGACTGCCTTCGGCTCAGGTCATGATCCTGGAGTCCCGGGATCGAGTCCTGCATTGGGCTCCCTGCTCGGCAGGGAGTCTGCTTCTCCCTCTGACCCTCCTCCCTCTCATGCTCTCTGTATCTCATTCTCTCTGTCTCAAATAAATAAATAAAATCTTTAAAAAAAAAAAAAGATCTTCAACAGTTATGTTAATTATACTCAAAGATGTAAAGGAAAGTATGCCTGTAATGAATTAACAAATAGGAAATCTTGGCAAGGAAACTATGACAAAAACAAAATGGAAATTCTAGAACTAAAAATTGTAATATCTGAAATAGAAAACTCACTAGACAAACTTAACAACAAATTAAGATGACAGAAGAAAGATTAAATGCACTTGAAAGTATATCAGTGAAAGTATTCAATCCGAACAACACAGAGGAAAAAAAAACCATTGGGGTGGGGGAGAACAGAGCCTTAGGGAGTTGTGGGAAAATATTACAATGTCTAACATACATGCAGTTGAAGTCCTAGAAGGGAAGGAGCAAGAGGATGGAGGAGAAAAAGTATTTGAAGAAATAATGGCTGAAAATTTCTCAAGTTTAGTGAAAAACATAATTTTACAAAAGTCCAGTGATTCCAAGTGAGGTAAATTCAAATAAAATCACACCTAGGTTTATCATAGTCAAGCTGCTGAAAACCAAAAGTAAAGAGAAAATCTTGAAAGCATTCAGAGAAAAAGAATACATTATATATAGGAAAACAATAATACAAATACCACTGACTTTTCATCAGAAACAGTAGAGCCTAGGAGGTAGTAGAATGCCATAAAGTGCTGGAAGAAAACTGTCAACCCAGAATTCTGTATCAAGTAAAAATATCCTTTAAAATTGAAGGCAAAATTAAATAAAAATCTTAAAAAAAAAAAAAAAAAGGCAGGAGGGATGCCTGGGTGGCTCAGTCAGTTGAGCATCCAACTCTTCATATTGGCTCAGGTCATGATCTCATGGGCCTGAGATCAAGCCCCACATTGGGCTCCACACTCAGTGTGGAGTCTGCTTGTCCCTCTCCCTCCCCCTTTGTCCCTCCCTCCACTTGTTCACTTGCTGTCTCTCTCTCTGTGTCTGAAATAAATAAATATCTTTAAAATTGAAGGCAAGGGGCGCCTGGGTGGCTCAGTCGTTAAGCGTCTGCCTTCGGCTCAGGTCATGATCCCAGGGTCCTGGGATCAAGCCCTGCATCGGGCTCCCTGCTCGCCAGGAAGCCTGCTTCTCCCTCTCCCATTCCCCCTGCTTGTGTTCCCTCTCTCGCTGTCTCTCTCTGTCAAATAAGTAAATAAAATCTTTAAAAAAATAAAATAAATAAAATAAAATAAAATTGAAGGCAAAAAAAAATTTACAAATAAATGAAAACTAAGAAAAATTGTCACTCACATAATTCCACTACTAGAAATGCTAAAGAAGCTCTTTTGACTGAAGAAACATGATACCAGATGGGAACTCAAGTCATCAGGAAAAAATGAAAAGTACTAGAAATGTTAAGTACAAAGTACTAATTTTTTCCTCTTAATCTCTTTAAAATACTGTGTAAAATATTACTGTGTAGATAATTCCTTTTATTCCCCTTGAGGTACTTTTTAGGGAGGATAGAGGGAGGAAAGAACAGTCCTGCTCTGAAGAGGAAATCTGCTAAAGCTTCCAAAATGGTATCCTTTATTAAATTTAGAATATTCCAAATCTGAAAAAAATTTACTCTAAATAGCTAATATTTATAATCCTTTTCTTTTCAGATATAAAACCAAATGTGGAACTGAAAAGCACTCAGGAACAGTCTGTGCCCACAGGTAACATCAGGTCTTTCTAGAAATATACCTTTACTGAAACTACTGAAGGAAGAAGAATATTCTGATCACAGTAAAATGCATAGAAATGTATTGGAAAAAATGTGGTTGTCTCTTTCTGATACAAAAATAACTCATCCATTTAGATTACATAAATTCTTTGGCATCATCAGGCCAAATCACACCCCACCTAATGTTGATCGCTATTTTTTTCCTTAAATTTTTTTTTTAACTGACTGTTTTAAATACAGTTTTTGTTGAACGGTATAGTAGCTTATGTTTTATCAACTTGTGCTTTTCACTATAGATAGTGGTCAGCAGACTTTTTTGTGTAAAGGGCAAGGTAGTAAATTTTTAGACTTTGTGGGCTATATATGGTCTCTGTTGCTATTCCTTCTTAAACAACCTTTTAAAAATGTAAAAACCATTCCTACTTCCTGGGCCCATACAAAAATAAGCCATGGCTAGATTTGGCTCTCAGGCCATTGTCTGCTGACTCCTGCTCTACAATAAACTATGAACATTTAAAATCTATTTCTTAAAAATAACTTCTGTTTTTTCTGGATTAATTAACTCACTTTGGATCAAAATTTATGCTATATTACAAGATTTATCACTTAAATACCTTTTTGTTATTGTCAATTATAACCTAATATTTTAATTGAATCTGTACCTCATGTTGGTTGTTCAGGTGTGCACTTTATCTTAGTCATTTTGAGCTTGAGAAAAGTGAGCTACTATTTAGAACAATGTCTAGTTCATAGAGTATATGTTACAATATGCAGAAATGAGAAACTTAACGTGTTTATAAATCAAAACATGAGTCCATGATAACCATATTTCTAGCACCTCTTCATCATGGATTTTATGAAATATGTTTCCATTTTACTACTGCATTCCAGCAAAAGTCCTGCTCCATGTGTTCAGTCATGGGTGCAGCTGAAAGGAATGTCACTGCAGAGTTTCTAGTCACTTCTCCTACTTCACCTAGCTTAAATGCCACAGGATTCAGTATCTTTGACTATTTGTTGTATGTAGTAGCTACTCAGTACATGTTTTATTGAATATTAGGAAGGACATTAGGAGTTTGATAGAAAGTGAATATGTTTTTAGTTTATTTCTTTTGTTAACATCTTTTTAAGCTACCATGCTTGAACATGAAATAATGCCAGCTACATTATTCCTTTTCTTTTAATGTCTAATATTATCAGTATTTATCTAATATACAAAAGTATATATATATTTTTAAGATTTTATTTATTTATTTGACAGAGAGTGAGACAGCAAGAGAGGGAACACAAGGAGGGGGAGTGGGAGAGGGAGAAGCAGGCTTCCCGCAGAGCAGGGAGCCCGATACGGGGCTCGATCCCAGGACCCTGGGATCACGACCCAAGCTGAAGGCAGACGCTTAACGACTGAGCCACCCAGGCGCCCCCAAAAGTATATTTCTGTTAAACTTGATTTTTAACAACTTTGCTGTTTGTTTAAGCATGCTTTTATTATGTCTGCTCCCTTTCACTTATGAACTCCTGTCATACTTTGTATTTCCCTTACTCTCTTGTCTGAGTCTACATTATAGTTATGATCTTGTCTTATCTACATCTACAGATTATAAGCTCCTTAAAGACAGGAATTATGACTTACTCATATCTGTAGACTTGTCAGCATTTAGTTGTTCAAAGAAATAAAGGAACTCAAGGGCCAATATGTCTGCCACAGAAGCACATTTATAATGTGAACAGAAAAGGAAAAAAGATTTGATATACAGTTGCTTATGGGTTCTCTCTCAGGAAAACATGTTTCCCAAATTGGGTTATGCCAGTGTTGTTGAGCTCAGTATTTCTCATCACTACATAATGCTTCTTGTTCATAAATAGCAATAACATCCTACTGAATATTGTGAGATACACCAAAGGAGAGAATTTCTGTCAGGAAAGAATGTGAATGCATTTTAACTCAGGTGCACCCTGGCATATTTCTGAACCTCAAGAGTCTTCACATATATTCCACTTGGGGTATATATGAAAGGGATACTGTCTGTCATTAAGAGATTATGCTGAAATGGGAGTCTACTTAATAAAAATTATTACATTTTTATATGTAAAAATTTTTATATTATAAAAATCCTTTAAAGTTGGCCTGCATAGTTAAAATTCTTTTATCTCCTAGAAGGTCCAGTGATTTTGAATGACTACGATTTAACCAAACCACATGAAACAGAAAATGTGGACAGTGCAGAAGGCCCAACCAATGAAGATGAAGATCTAGGAGGTGAGTCATTGTGTATAGACTAAAAATCGTTATAGATATGGTTGAAGCTTAATATGGAGAAGAAATCAGAATCTCTCCAAGGAAAACTTGGATTTGTGGGTTGAGTTGGGAGTAATTAAGTTTTCTTCATTTTACAAATATTAATATTTAGGGGCTCCTGGGTGGCTCAGTCAGTTAAGCATCTGCCTTCAGCTCAGGTCATGATTGCAGAGTCCTGGGATGGAGCCCCGCATCGGGCTCCCTACTCAGCAGGGAGTCTGTTTCTCCCTCTCCCGCTCCCCCTGCTTGTGCTCTCTCACCCACTCTCTCTCTCTCAAATAAATAAAATCTTTTAAAAAAACATTAATAATTTGCTGAAGGATATCTGCAAACTTTGAGAATTTAAGGTGCTTATTCAGTGTTCAAGTTATACCAACTTCATTTTTAAAATGTTTATTTGACTCTTTTCCATTATCAAAATAATAAGTGTTCATTATGGAAAGTTTGGGGTATTTCCCAACACCAATAACCAATTCTCCAGTTCTTCAGACAGTAACTGGGCATCCAACAATTCACTTCAATTCTCATACTAATTCCTGGAGTTAGCACAGAACCCACAGGTTAAGGACTCAGTCCCATGAGGCTGCCCTCACTTTAGACACCAGTTGAAACTACCAGGTCTCCACATTACCTGCACTTCTGTCCAGCTTGGCTACCATGTAGGGTTTTTCACAACCACTCCCCTCAGTTTTAATAAGGTGCTAGAATGACTCACAGAATCTAAGAAAGAACTTCACTTACTGTTACTAGTTTATTATAAAGGATACAACTCAAGAACAGTCAAGTGGAAGAGATGCATAGGGCAAGGTATGGAGTGGGAGGGGCTGGAGCTTCCATGCCCTCTCGTGCACACCATCCTCCCATCATCTTGATGTGTTCACCAACCCAGAAACTCTCTGAAACTCATTGTTCAAGAATTTTTATAGAGCTCAGTCTTCAGGTGCACACCTCACCCCCCCATCATTTTGTCTTTCTGGTGACCATCCCATCCTGAGGTTATCTAGGGGTCTTACCCTAAGTCACCTCATTAGCATAAACTCAGGTGTGATTGAAAGGAGATTGTTATAATTAACAAAAGATACTTCTGTCACTCAGGAAATCCCAAGGGCTTTGGGAACTCTTGTGCCAGGAACCTGGGACAAAGACCAAATATATTTTTGTATTTTACCATAAGCTACCCACTGCTCTCTGACCACAAATCTCCTATAGCAAAAGGATCATAAAAGTCAAGATACTGATAGGGTGCCTGGGTGGCTCAGTCGGTTAAGCGTCTGACTCTTGATTTCTGCTCAGGTCATTATATCAGGGTTATGATCTCAAGGTCATGAGATTGAGCCCCTGTTGAGCCCTGTGTCTGGCTCCGTGTTCAGTGCAGTCTGCTTGAGATTCTCTCTCTCCCTCTTCCTCGGCCCCTCCCCCCGCTTGTGGGCTTTAGATAGATAGATAGATAGATAGATAGATAGATAGATAGATAAGATAGATAGATAAAATCTTTAAAAAAGAAATAAAGTCAAGATATTGGCACATTACTACATTACATTGGCACATCAGTCATTAATAATTATTCCAGTCCATCATGATATCATATGAAAATGTCTCCCAGGGTGAGGCCACTCAGATTTGCAGACTTCCATTTGATTCTGTCAGGTTCCAAAAACAGGAGTGGTCTCAGCAATATATGGCTTCACCTTTTCAGCATCTGGTATAATTGAGCTGAGAGACAATATTTATTATTCTCTTGCTCTGAGTCTCTCTTCAGATTTTAATATAATACTGGATTTCCTTCAGTATATAACCCATTGATTCATTTCTTTACCCTCAGCTACTATTCCTTCTTCTCTTCATTTCTACCTGAACCTTTCCACTTTTGGAAGGAACATTAGGTTTAACAGCTGTGCTGGTCTAGATTGCAGGCAGCAGTCCTAGTCTAGCAAGTGCCTCCCCCTCAATCCACTCCTATCCCTATAGGGTGGAGTTACTTAGCAGGCTCTTTTTATCACTAGCAGTAGAGCTGCATTCACTGTTAATCTCAGTTTGGGCAAATGGAGTGAAGGCACAACCTGCCCTATCAGGCCTTTAGGAATTCTGACATAAAGGTTTAAAACTATAGTTATGGTTTCTGGCCTAGGAGTCGTTCTGTTTCCGGCACTTGTTGCAGCCCTAGTCCCGTGACTACTGCATCAAGTAGGAAAGAGAAAGTTGAGGTGATAAAAAAAAAAAGTCGAAGGAAAGAAAAAAAAAGTATGGTCATCAAACCAGTGTCCTCTCCCCTTGGGAAGAATTATAGTCATACCAATACTTTCCCCCCATGGAAAAAATTGCATAGTCACACTAGTGTCCTCCCCCAACCGTCTTCCCCAGATCCACCAGAAAAACAGGAATCTATCAATGGGGACACTCCCTTAGCCCTGCTCATGTTGAGTGTGAGCACACATTCTTAAAGACATGTACACCAGCCCTTCATGCCTACAAATTCCCGTTTTAAGCAACCAATGTTTCAGTTACCTATTCCAATTCTCTATTAAACTATTCTGAGGACCATATCTCTCTGTGCATCATTTGACATTATAGGCTGTAAAGTGTATTTCTTGTCCGGAAGAAATGTGATTTGGTGATCCAAATTGGTGCAATATCTTCCGATCCATTTTTTTTTTTTTTAGTACTCCGACCATTTGCATCTACCACCAGGTAAGCAATGCATAGTCCAGAGTCAATGTCTATTCTGTCAAAACCCGTTTGTAGCCCTCCCACCCCAGCTACTGGCATTGGTTAAGTATAATTTACTTGACAGCTATGTGGGGGGGCCTTTCCTCCTAGGAATCTTCCCCATAGCCATAGGCAACCTCTGTCTCTCTTGTTGGCAGATAGAACAGTTCTTGTTGGCCTCAGAGAGTGCAAAAGGAATTTTGAGCCCCAGAGAGCGCAAAAGGAATATGTCCAGATTCAGCCCTCTGTATTGCTGTGGTCCCCAAATGTCTATTCCTTTCATGGACCCAGGTAGCCACTTCAAATAAGTACACTGTGATATCAGCTTGGTTCCAATGACCTTCCAAAGCTGGAAGGGGATTCTTCTGATGGGCATTGACATGTCCTACTTTAATGTACCCCTCAAATTTCTATAGTGATTTCTGTATGGTCATGCTTTCAATGGGCATCCCTTTAAAAGACCAGTTTTCCTTCTGCCTATCCCTATGGCCAGGCCACTGGCCATCACACATGACTCAGGTAAAACCCAAAATGTAGATAGAGGCTTTTGTCATTGTTCCATTCTTCCATCATTGCTAGGAATACAGCATGGAATTCATCCACTGAGGTGATTTGTTTTTACATCTTCAATCAGAGTGGTGGTCTTCCAAACAGAATATTGTTCATTTACCTTGGAACTGCCACCCATAAACCAAGCAGCTCTTTGTTGTTCAGTCAAGAGCTGTTTATCGTGCACCATCCAAGTAATGATTTAGCCTCATATAGTCCCAAAGTCAGCCCTAAGGGAAAATAGGCTCACTGCTTGTGAGTACCTCCTGTTTGCATTCCTCAGGCAGCATAATCCTGTATAAATCATTTCTGTCTTATTATGGAACTCTCCCTGGCATTGCCCTACCAAAAGCCTTAGAGCATTTCTGTGACATCACCTAAGACATTATGTGTATTTCAGATGTTAAGATTGTTTTTGTACTGCAGTGATAGGGGCAGTTTCAATTAATGTCCAGTAGCTGGCTACTAATTGCCTCTCAAATGGAATTCTCCATTTCATAGTCCCAACAGTTGCTGGGAAACAGTCGGAGACTTTTGTCATAAATCCCAGTCTATGCTCCACATACAGCTATCACACAGAATATGTTCCCACCGGCACTGCCGTTTCTTATCTACACTGTGGACTTGGGCAATCTCATCCATCCCCATTTAACATGTCCAATTAATAGAACAGATTTACATGCCTTCTGTTTTATAGAAACAGTTAATTCCCCAGTCACACACAGTGTCCATGCCCGTAAGACATTCAGGTAAAAGAGATGCGGCCACTTCAAACATACCAGCTTTCCCCCAGACTTTTACCTTAATCCTTCAACCCTTCCTTCCACTCCTAACTGGGACCTATCAACAGGTTTTGGTTTTATAAAATGAGGTAAAGGAGTTGTTCCCCAGTAAGACATAATATCCATTCTCATAACACTTTCAGTTAAAGGAGACACAATTTCTTCACATAGAGCCTATTTAAATATTCCGATTTCCATCTAAACCTCCACCTTAATCCCATCAACCCTTAAACATTTCTATCTTCTCTCAGTCAAATTGAAGACCCCCATAGGGCTTCACTAACAAGTTTTGGTACCAAGTGAATGAGGCTCCCAGGTCAGGGAGTCCCAGAAACTTTTTTCTCTACCCCCTGACCATTTTACCTTTTCATGTGCAGAAGGCTTTGGGTCCCTAGTGAGAGGTTGAGCCCTGTTCCTTTTGTCATGACAAAGATTAATCTGCCTGACTATTGCCCTAGTTGATTTCAGATCAGATTTCTGTTTGTAATCTTTGTCTTTTGGCTTTTTAAGTTCCTCTACAGTGGAGTAAATAGAGTGGACTTGTTTGGGGCCCTTTAATGGAGGAAGTCCCTTTGGTCCTCCCAATTTTGCATAGTTCTGTCTTAAGACCTTTGTTTCAAACCCATCAATGTCTGTTTCCTTTATCCCGTTTCTTAATAAAAATCCAAAGATTTTCACACTGCTGAGATGAGTCCTTTGACTCTCTTTTTTCTTCTCTGTTTTGGCCTTACCAAAGTTTCCTTTATTCTTCTTATTTCTTAGTAACCATTTACAAGTTTCCACCTTGCTGGGACAAGTCCCTTGATTCTCCCTTCTGCCTCTCCTCATTTTCTCGTTAATTAACCTAATGTTTTTATTAGCATCTGTAAAACCCAAGAGGGGGAGCTAAGACAGCAGATTCACTGTGGTTTCTTCTACTGTTGCTTGATTTTGGAGCAGGAAGGTTACATGGGGTGCCCATGGAAAAGGGGCCCCCTGTTCTGTGTTTTCTTAGATTCTCTATTTGTCTCTTTGGCATTCATTCATCACAGGACCAATTTTATTAACTGTATTGTCTTATTTTCTGTATTTTGGATGCTTTGATATTTGGGGCCCTTACAGACCTGGGAAAAGACTGCTTTTCCCTGGGATAGCCAATTCTTATAGATAGCAGAGGGGTTAGCCAGGATCATGCTTTTTGTATACAAACCAACAAGTCCAGAGCCTGTACCTCCCAGCTATCTCCTTACCTAATTCTTATATACCAAGCTAATATTTCCCCTGCCCAAAATCATCTCACAGCCAAGTATATCAGATAACTAGAGACCATTCTATGTCCCAAAGTCTGCCAGGATTATTCAAAGCAGCCAGTCCTAAACTGTTTACTCTGACTGCTTTGCCTTTTCTCAGAAACTCCAGTAAAAACTCTGGCCAAGGATTTCCTTCACTGCTCTTTTCTGCCTCCTGACCTACACTGGTGCTTTCCCCTGTGGCCCTCTGTGGCATGTGGCAATACCCATCTATGGGTCCTGTGAATACGAAATAAACTTCTTCCTTCCAATCTTTGTTCTCATCTCCTCCTGTGGCTTTAGTAACTTCACCATACCATATCCAATATGCATATTCTTAGAACACCCCCTTAAACCACAGCATTTATCATGACCTGGGTAACAGGCATATTTAATGAATGACTATCTCTGTTATCATAAAGCCAGTCCCATATGGCTTACATACAAAGTATATCAGGTGTTTCATCTGGATGTTCCATTGGCGTTTATAGAGGGAGTCGGATAGTCCTCTTCTCAGAGTAAACAGATTCTAACAGTGGCTTTTATCTAGTCCACCAGGCTACTGTGTGTCTGGATCACAGACAGCCATCTGATTATTCCATAGCATGCTGTGGGTTGGGTATCAACCCAAACATGCTCTTCTTCTCTATAGAATTCAAAACTAAATACACTTGCCCTAAATTAGTCACTCTTACTGTCCATTTTAGTAATGGTTCTTCAGGAAGCTGATGATACTGATTCACAAAATGAGACAGCCCCTTCACACTATATCCCCCGGTTTCAGCAGTTTCTTGGTTTTGCCCTTCAACTATGTGAACTATCTTTTTGGTGACCAGAGGTCTTAGATGTACTCTCTATCATTCCCTCAAAATTTTACCTTTTGGGGCAGCTTTGAGCTTAATATCTGAAGCTTAAAGTGACCAAAGTCTGAGCTTGGTCCAACATCAAGGTTTGAGCTAACACACTCTTTTCATTTCATGTTAGTTAATTCAGATAACAGTAACCAATTTCACTTTTTTCCTGTTAGTTGGTATTTCCTTATGCATCCAGTGAACCAGCTCCATAGGAGGTAGATCCATCTCTGAAAACCCTTGGTAATTTTACCTCTAGTCGCTGATCAACACAGCTGCTTTTCCATAACATGGGTGACCATGTGGCCAGGAATCAGAGGAATCAATTCCTTGCTCTTTCTTCTTTTCTCTTCCCAAACCACATGTTTCCATGAGCCCAGATTGTTCTAGCAAATCCCACTCCTGACACCAATTCTGGGATTTATTTTCTAACACCAACAACAATTTCTCCAGACACCAACTGGGCAAACAAAAATTCAATTCAATTCTCATACTAACTCCTGGAGTTAGCACAGAACCCACAGGTTAAGGGCTCAGTCCCACAAGACTGCCCTCACTTTATTTTGTTTTTTAAATTTTATTTATTTGAGAGAGAGAGAGAGAGAGAGAAAGCACAAGCAGGGAGGGGAGGGTAGAGGGAGAGGGTCAAACAGTCTCCCCACTGAGCAGGGAGCCCGACGCAGGCTCGATCCCCAGACCCCGGGATCATGACCTGAGCCAAAGGCAGACGCTCAACCAAGCCACCCAGGCACCCCACACTGCCCTCATTTTAGACACCAGTTGAAGCTACCAGGTCTCCGCATTACCAGCACTTCGGTCCTGCTTGGCTACATATGCAGGGTTTTACATGACCACCCCCCTCAGGTTTGATAAGTTGCTAGAATGACTCACAGAATCTAAGAAAGCATTTTACTTACTATTACTAGTTTAATATAAAGGATACAACTCCATGGAAGCTCCATGCCCTCTCTGGGCACACCACCCTCCCATAATCTTGATGTGTTCACCAGTCCAGAAACTCTCTGAATCTCATTGTTCAAGAGTTGTTTTTTTTTTTTTAAGATTTTATTTATTTATTTGAGAGAGAGAATGAGATAGAGAGCACGAGAGGGGGGAGGGTCAGAGAGAGAGGCAGACTCCCTGCTGAGCAGGGAGCCCGACGTGGGACTCGATCCTGGGACTCTAGGATCATGACCTGAGCCGAAGGCAGTCGCTTAACCAACTGAGCCACCCAGGCGCCCGTTCAAGAGTTTTCATAGAGCTCAATCTCCAGTCCCCATTCCCCTTACCAGAGGTTGGTGGTTGGGGCTGAAATCCTTAACCCTTAATCACTTGGTCTTCCTGGTGACCATCCCATCCTGAGGTTATCTAGGGGCCCCACGCTAAGTTCATTAGCATAAACTCAGGTGCGATTGAATAGAGCTAGTTATGAATAACAAAAGACACTCCTGGGGCGCCTGAGTGGCTCAGTCATTAAGCGTCTGCCTTCGGCTCAGTTCATGATCCCAGGGTCCTGGGATTGAGCCCCCGCATTGGGCTCCCTGCTCAGCAGGAGGCCTGCCTCTTCCTCTCCCACTCCGCCTGCTTGTGTTCCCTCTCTCACTGTGTCTCTCTGTCAAATAAATAAATAAAATCTTAAAAAAAAAAAAAAAGACACTCCTATCCCTCAGGAAATTCCAAGGGTTTTAGGAACTGTCAGGAACAGGGGACAAAGACTAAGTATGTTTTTATATTTTACCATCTTTTGGAAAGTTCATAGAAAGAAAAAACAAAGACTCACCTCTCTCCCTACCACCTGAAGATAGTCTGTGTCAGCACTATGGAATACTTTTAGGCTTTTTTGTGAATTATGAGCACTGTATTTATATTAACATTGCACACATTTTATGCTAATATTTATGTTGATAAATCTGATCACTGTTACTTTATGAATGTCATGCAGATCTCATCTTAGATGTCATTTCTTCAGAGAGATTTTCCCTGACAACCCAGTCACTATTTTAACGCATTCCCTATTTTAATTCTCTGCATCGCATTTACCATGGATAATTTTGGAGTTTTATTTATTTCTTTATTGTCTTTCTCTCTCTACCTGTTATGAGCCAGGATCTTGGGCTGTCTTTTTTACTGCTAGGTATTTGCAGCACCTAGAACAGTACTTAGCCCATAGTAGGGTATACAATAAGATTTGTTAAATAAGGGACTAAATGAAAGCATTAGGCTGATTATGTGGGGGCATCTATGTGTTTCTAAAAGGAAGAAAATAATAAAAAAAAGATAATCACTTCTCAAGATCTTTTTCTTTTGTCTTAGATTCTTAAGGGACCAAGAAATAGAGTTCTATGTCTAAACCTTCTGAGATTCAAATCACAGCTTCAACTAACATTCCAGCTCTGCCTAGCTATACATTCATTTGTACTAGTTCTTAACCACAGAGACAAAAAATGTTGCCTGGCACAGGATGTGGTCATTTGTGCTGAGGAAAGGCATACAGTGTTCTACCAGCTTCATGCAACTCTTGAAGATGGTATCCATGGAGTCACACTCAGAATGAGGCGAATGATAACTGTGCCTTTGGCTTGCATTTTTCTGAGTTAGGGTTTCTGAGTTTTGATAGGTGATGCGATTAAGTTTATGTTTGGACCTTTGGTCTGGAAATTTATAATTATGTTAGAATTCACTCTGGATTCAGAAGTAGCCTATGAGTTTTATGTTTTCAGGTGGTCAGAAAAAAACACAACAGATTAAATACTCGATCATTCCAATGTTAGTATACCTGTTGCTGAAGTGAGCACCAGATTAAATCCTTGAATATATTGGGACGCCTGGGTGGCTCAGTCGGTTGAGCGTCTGCCTTTGGCCTGGGTCATGATCCCAGGGTGCTGGGATCAAGTCCTGCATTGGGTTCCCTGCTCAGTGGGGAATCTGCTTCACCCTCTCCTTCTGCCTCTGCCCCGCAACCCCCGCAGCTTGTGTGCACTCTCTCTTTCTCAAATCAATAAGTAAAATCTTTAAAAATAAATAAATACTCAAATATAAACAAAACAAAACAAAAAAACCCCAAACAATTCCATTCAACAACAGTAATTTAAAACAAATATTATAAAAACCCATAAGGTACAGCACTTCCATAGGAATCCATACAGTAGATTCCTGGC
This sequence comes from Mirounga leonina, assembly GCF_011800145.1. Classification (NCBI taxonomy): domain Eukaryota; kingdom Metazoa; phylum Chordata; class Mammalia; order Carnivora; family Phocidae; genus Mirounga; species Mirounga leonina. The sequence goes on along the minus strand of NW_023270503.1, from coordinate 25,440,514 downwards.
CTCTGCATTTTGATCCTGTTCCAGGAGTGCATCCAGGGAGAAAAAGGAGAGAGATTCAGTCTCTGTGGTCCACTCACTTTGGATCATCTTTGACTGTTACAACTTCCAGTGTCATTTCTATCTCCTTACCTCCAATTCCATGTCAGTGGATGAATGGGGTATCAGTGTATTTTTCTCAGTTGTTAGGGATCTAGGAGTGTCATAACATTTCTTGGTAGAGACTAGAAGATATAATCAGTCATTCAAAATAATTTGGGAAAGATAGAAGAAATGGTTCTTTCCTCTAAGCTGACTTAAAAAGAAATGAGGGACACCTGTGTGGCTCAGTTGGTTAAGCATCTGACTCTTGATTTCCACTCAGGTCATGATCTCAGGGTTGTGAGATCAGGCCCTGAGTTCGGCTCCAAAGCCGTGCTCAGTGGGGAGTCTGCCTGAGATTCTTTCCCTCTCCCTCTTCCCCTCCCCCCACTTACACTCTCTCTCTCTCTCTCTCTCTCAAATAAATAAATCTTTACAAAAAATAAAAAGAAATGAACAGGCTCACTTTAGCATTAAAAGATTAACCCTTTATTTCATGATTAAGCTCCAAACTGATTACTGTACTGTTAATGTTGACACTTAATTGGGGTCATTTACCTTTGGAAAAGGTTAACAGGGCTCTACTTTTTAAAAATATAAAATATGATCAATGGATACAAATTATACATGCTAAATTGTAAAATAATAGAATTGAAAAGTAGCATTGCCTGAAAGAAGATATGTCTGTTGCATAATAAGGTACTTCTGTCATATTCAGCGTAGGGAAACATTAAGACTAATTAGGATTATACTTTTAAAGATAATTAGAATTAGGGTGCCTGGGTGGCTCAATTGGTTAAGCGTCTGCCTTTGGCTCGGGTCATGATTTCCAGATCTTGGGATCGGGCCCCTCATCAGGCTTCCTACTTAGGGAGTCTGCTTCTCTCTCTCTCTCTGTCTCTCTCCCCCTCCCTCCCTCCCTCTGCTCCTCCCCACTCATTCTTTCTCTCAAATAAATAAAAATCTTTTTAAAAAGATAATAAGAATTATACTTTTAAAGGAAATTTAGCTAGAATGTAAAAATGATTATAAACAACTTTAAAAGCATGCTTTAGAGGATCTTATTCTATTTAAGTTTAATGGAAGCATTTTTTTTTTTTTAAGTTCTCTGAAAAGTTTTAGAAACTAAGGTCTGTCCTGGAATGTTTTAAATTCAGAATAATTGTAATCATGTCTGATTTATATGTTAAAGAAAGTGAAATGTCATATGTATCTTAGAAAATTATTTATAGAAGATTGGAAATGCTCACTTTATTTTTCTCTTATGGAATGAAAAACTAAATTTTTTAGGGGGAAAAAGTGTTTACCCAACTAGAATTATTGTGTGAGAAACAAAAAATATTTGGAAAAAAAATTTTTAAAGATACTAACATTTAACATAAATTCACTTGTTTCCTACCCTCCAGATATTTTGTTCATTTTTTTAGAGTTTTTGTTGTTGTTTTAAGTAATCTCCAGGCCCAATGTGGGGCTCGAACTCACAACCCAGAGATAATTTTTTTTTTTTAACTATATATTCCTATGAGCCTAGTGCAGGAGTTGGAAATTTTTTTCTGTAAAGGGCCGGAGAGTAACTATCTTGGGTTTTGTGACCAAATGATCTGTTGCAACATCTCAAGTCTGCTATTGTAGGGTAAAGCAGCATAGAAGATATATAAATGAATGTACATGGTCATATACCAGTAACTTTATGTACAAAAACAGGCAGTGAGTCAGATTTGGCCTCTAGATCATAGTTTGCTGACTCCTGGCCTGATGTATACATTTATTGTGTGATGAGTTAAGAATGTTTTTGCTCCTTAAAAGAACAGTGATCATGTAAATATTTCAAAAGGACATCAAGGGGGAGTCTAACACTATTATTTTTTAAATAGAAAAATATATATCATTAACAGCTTTGTTTATCTCACACATAAGTCATACATAGTTCTGTACATAAATTAATTGGTCACAAATAAAATGATACATGGATTAAATGTTGATTTAGTTGGTTCCTCCTTTCTTCTTGAAAATTTAAATCTAATAGACTAATGAACTGGAGATATTTACATCAACTCAAGTTTATTTCCTCCATGAGGCCTCCTTGTACTATCCCAGCTCCCTCAAGTGTAGTCTTAGGGCTGAGTTTTTGGAGTGTGTTTAATTAGTACTTGTTTAAGCACCTAATTATACTGTGTTTGGAATTGTTTGTGCATGACAAACTTTCACCCCATTACATTATAAGCTTTTTGAAAAAAAGAGCCCTAGTAGCCTACATTTATATCTTTGTAAAAATACCTACCTATAAAGTGATATAATCCAAGTGGATTGAAAAACACAAGAAATGAAGAAGTTCAGAGTTCTTTTTCAAGCCTGGTCATTGATTCCTATGAACTATTATTATTTCTCTTCTCAGTGGTGACCAACCGTAACCCTTGTCAGACTAATCTTGAACAGTAGGAAATAACCAGGGACCTCCAAGACTTATTTTTGTTTAGCATTTGATGAGTGCAGGGATACCATAGGCACTTCACTGAATACAAAGGACATTGGGACCTTCCTGTTGGACCTAAAATGTCATTGAGATACCATAAGGTCAAAAGCAGAAGTTAAAGAAATATTTATAACATATTGTAAGAAAGAATATCCCTATTGCTTGTTTGGGCCCCATGTTCCCCGAGGAACACAATAAAATAAAAGCCTCTAGACACCAGGGCTAGAGGTCAGAAGTCTCAAATCAGGGTGTCAGCATGACCATCCTCCCTCTAAGGACTCTAGGAGGATCCTCCCTTGCTTCTGTCTAGCTTCTACTGGCTTCCAGCCACCCTTGGTGTTCTTGGCTTGTGGCAGTGTGACTCCAGCCTCTGCCTCCTTCACATGGCCTTTACCCCATGTATATATCTCTGTATGTCTTCTCCTTTTCTTATACAGACAGCAGTCATTGGATTAAGGGCCCACCCTAATCCAGTGTGATCTCATCTTAACTAATAATATCTACAAAAGTCATTCTGAAGTTCCTGGCAAACATGAATTTTGGGGAGACACTTCAACAGACTATACTCTTTCCCTCTCTAATCTTTACAACTATCAAATATGCCTGAAATAAAATAGATGAAATGGATTGCTTTTTAATTATTTATACAGTGGTGATTGATTATTCAGTATTTAATTACTTCTGTAAGAGTTAGGATTGTGCCTGATTCCATGAGAAAAGTTGAATTTGATTATTTTTTGATAAGCCTTAAATTTTTTCTATTGTGATACCTTAGATCAAAGATAAAAATTTTAATTAGAAAGTCGGCTGAAAAAAAAATTCTTCCCACCTCAGGAGGTACAGCTCCTGTCTTCAGTAGCTTTCCATGTCAGAGTCTCAGTCTATCAAGAGGTATACAACATTTTTGTGCTCATGAGAAATACAAACTGCTTTGATGCTTCTGAAAGGGGGAGAAAAAACCCAAGCCACATTTGTGGTTTATGGATGCTAATTACTGCTACATTTAGATGTGTGAAGGAGGGGTCTATGGCTGGAGCGAGCTGGGAGAGACCAAGTCAGCCTCGCCTAGGCGCTCACTGAGGTTCCAGTGGTACTGCTCAGCACACGCAAATATATGCTTCAAAAGGAAGTGCCGTGTTTTATCAAAATATTACATCTCTCAAGCCCAGATCAAGACCTGTCGCTCATGGGATGCAGGGGTTATCTTACAAAATCAGCAGTGCTTTGCTGCAGAAGTTCACTCACAGGGGATTTCTGTAAATGCTCACAATGGGCAGAGGCTTTACCGTTTCTACTGTGTCAAACGGGTACATTCTGTTGGTGACAGAATACCTCTCCTTGAATCTTTTTAACAAAAAACATTTCTGGATTTTTTTTTTTTTTTACAAAGCTGTGTAGCACAGTGAACTACCAGGAACTTAATAGGAAAATATTTGGCATCTGCGAAAGAGGAATGGACAGTTGACAGAAAAATGGATCTGCTCACTGTCCTTAGTGGGTCCTCGAAGACTCTTTCCCCCTGTTTTTTTAACTGTGGAGCAATAGTGCTTGCACCTCCTTGGAGTAGAAACAAGAATGAGTGTGAAATAAAATGTAAATTCCAGTCCAGTTGGTTAGCTGTGTGCATGAAACACCCACGTGTGCCTGCTGATTCTCAAAGCATCTGATTTTGCCTAGCAAGTTCAGCTGCTCAAACTAAGTTTGGCACCAGGCATGGCGACCCGGGCCATTGTGTACCCTGGTGCAGTTTGGTAACCACATGAAAGCACCCTGCTGAGGAATAAGTGAGGAATCCCAGTGGTGTGCCAGAGTCAGCTCATAATCGCTTATTAAACTTTCAGGAATTTTGTCAGCCAGCTGATTTCATGCTGGTGGCTTGAATTGGGCCATGGTATTTATACCACTGACATCAGCAAATGTTACAAATAAGCCCTTCCCCCACTCTGAGTTGGTTTTTTAAGCACTTACCAGCACACCACTGGACTGAGGACTGAATGAAATCCTGTTCTGGCTCACTAGGTCATCATTTTCCATAATTTGTCAGAGGGGCCCTTTTTCTTTTTCTTTCTTTTGTAATTTGCATGAAGGAATATAGTGTTGGAGGTGAGAAGAGTACATGAGACCTTTCCACAACATGGTAGGTAGGATCCACAAATTTTATCTTTAAAATATGAGCATCACATTATTGTAAAGTAAATGAAATAAGAGGAGTTTTTGGTAGATACTGTTACTAAAAAGCACAAAGCAACAATAGTTTAGATACAACTGACCACACATTAAACTTAAAATATCCCAAGTAATCATGAGTCAGTTACTTCCTTCTGAATCCCATAACATAAGAATTTTAACTTGCTCCTGTAAGTGAAGGGAGGAGTGGACAGCTGGAGGCCATCGCCAATCCTGTTATATCCAGTTTTATACATACTGCATTGTGGCAGGGTCTTACTGTACTTTACTGTCTCCCAAAGAGTTGACAACATGGCAAGGGCAGAGTCTTTTTCAGTGTTATTCTTCTTTTATGCCAGAATTTGGGGTATATAGTCAATACTCAGTATTTATCCATTTTTCTTTCTGCCTTTCCATCCAGCCATCCATTTATCCATTCATCCCCTGCATTGTTCCAAGTGCTCACTAAATAACTGTCAGTTAAGTAAAGTAAGAAAGAGCATGTGAATACATTTTGGCAATGGGTCTCTCTTAGCTGTCAAACTGGGATATAGGAAGACTTTGCAAGGATTACATGGGTGTGGATAATTTTAAGAGAATCAATTTCCAGGGTTTCAACTTCAGTATGTTCTCTTTCCTAAATCTGATATGCCCTATAAGACTGCTATAGTTAAGGTTCTTCTTCTGTCTCCCCTTTCACAGGGGTCCTTCTCCACTTTATAAAAGAAAGACACATCACTCACCCATCCCAAATCTTACTCTTTGCCCTAAGGTGTAAATACTTCCAAGATGCCATGCATCCCCCTCCATCCATCTCATTAAAAGATACATTCCCTGGGGCACCTGGGTGGCTCAGTCATTAAGCGTCTACCTTCAGCTCAGGTCATTATCCCAGGGTCCTGGGATGGAGCCCCACATCGGGCTCCCTGCTCAGCAGGAAGTCTGCTTCTCCCTCTCCCATTCTCCCTGCTTGTGTTCCTTCTCTTGCTTTGTCTCTCTCTGTCAGATAAATAAATAAAATCTTTAAAAAAAAGATACATTCCCAACAAATTTCACTTTTTATATTTAATAATTATTGATCAAGATTTGTAACATACCTATATGGTTTTTTTTTTTTTAAAGATTTTATTTATTTATTTGAGAGAGAGAATGAGAGAGAGCACATGAGAGGGGGGAGGGTCAGAGGGAGAAACAGACTCCCTGCCGAGCAGGGACCCCGATGGGACTCGATCCAGGGACTCCAGGATCATGACCTGAGCCGAAGGCAGTTGCTTAACCAACTGAGCCACCCAGGCGCCCATACCTATATGGTTTTAATCAATTGTATGCTAATAATTATAATAATTCAGTCCGGAAGAAATTTTTTTACCCCTAGCACTTCATGGTAACAAATATTTTTATTTATACATATATATATATTGTTGTTACTGTAGAGACATATGATAGGATGAGCAATAAAAATTCAAGCATAAAAGAACAGTACATAAGGGTGCCTGGGTGGCTCAGACGGTTAAGCGTATGCCTTTGGCTCAGGTCATGATCCCAGGGTCCTGGGATCGAGTCCCACATCGGGCTTCAAGCTCCTTGGGAGCCTGCTTCTCCCTCTGCCTCTCTCTCTCTCTCATGAATAAATAAATAAAATCTTAAAAAAAAAAAAAAAGAACAGTACATAAGGGGGCCCCTGGGTGGTTCAATCAGTTAAGCATCCAACTCTTGATTTCGGCTCAGGTCATGGTCTCAGGGTTTTGAGATGTAGTCCCATGTAGGGATCAGTGTTCTGTGGGGAGTCTGCTTGAGATTCTCTCCCTCTCCCTCCCCCCAGTTGCATTCACACATGTGCGTGCGTGTGTGCGTGCGCGCATGCGCGCTCTCTCTCTCTCTCTCTCTCATTAATAAATCTTTAAAGAACAGTACCTAAGGATGAAGTGCTATGGGGAAAGTGCAATGGAAATAGAAGTTCAAGGAGAAAATTTCTGATTTTTTTTTAAAAGCTTATTTATGTATTTTTAAATTTATAATGGAGCAAATCAAATCACTAATATTTATATTCCATTGGATACATTTGGAAGGGTGCACTAACAGTTTAAATCATTATTATTTACAATAAACAAAATGTGTATTTGTTAAGAAAATATTTAAATTATGATGAAAAATTGTAGATGTCAACTTAATTTCCACTTAATGTCTGCTGTGTATAGGGGAGAAACATAACTTTTCAAAATTCTTTTTTAGGGTACTTGAGCAAATAATTTGAAAGCCAACTCCTATCATATAAAGTGTAGACAGTGTAGCACAGAGGAGCCTTCAATTTAAGCCTCAGGCTATTTAAACGCCTAATACAAAGATTCTCAACCTGAAATCACAAGGTTTGGGAAACCTCTCAAAACTATGTGAAACTTGTTGTTTATGGGCATGTGTGCATTTTTTCTGGGCCAAGGGTACAGTTCTCACAGAAGTCTATAACTTGAAAGATTAAAAAGCTCTGACAGGGATGCCTGGGTGGCTCAGTCGGTTAAGCATCTGCCTTCAGCTCAGGTCATGATCCCAGGGTCCTGGGATCAAGTCCCACATCGGGCTCCTTGCTCCCCGGGGAGCTTGCTTCTCCCTGTGCCTGCCACCCCCCCTGCTTGTGTTTGCTCTCTCTGACAAATAAGTAAACAAAATCTTTAAAATAATAAATAAATAAATGAAAAGCTCTGACCAAAGTATATAAGGTCTTATGGCTTCTTGACTTTGCTGTTTTTATAATAGTTACATATGTAATGGTCTGTAGAATGGCTTCCAACATAAACAATTTTGGGTCAGCTCTGTATGTATGTAAAAGAACATACACTAATTATAAAAAAATCATGAAATAGGCATAATCCTCCTTTCTTCACTGACCTGAAACCTATCGTAAGGCAATCTTAATTTTATTTCTGACTGATTCAAAGGCCTTTTTCTTAATTTTGATAAAGAAATTTACAGATTCTTTGTCCATGGAAAAATGGCAGATGGAAATTTTGAAAATAGCTTTTAAAGAATAGATAGAAATCATTTACCCCTGACAATTCCATTATTTGGCATCTAATTGAGCACCTAAAACTCAGCAGTCTAGTAATAGGTTGATGTAATATTCAGGCTTAGAATTAGGAAGATTACATTTGGAGGTGACTGACAGCACAGTAGTTTGAAACCTTTGGATTTTAAAGTGTCACACACAACAGATGAGTGAAGATGTCAGAGCCAAGCCTAAAGGAGGAGACTGGTAATCCAGCCCTTGGTGTATAACCTTCAAACACCAATAAACAAGATTATCTGGGTTTAACATGTGACCTTTCTCATTCTGACTGGTTAGGTCCAGATGTTTTCTCATTCAGCTGTCTGGTTGAAATCTGCTTTTTAACTGACTGCAATTGGATCTAGATTTGAGGTTGTAGAAATGACAGTCTTGAAAACTCTATTCTGCAGGGGGTGATGCTGTCTAAACAGTAACATATGGAGACCGATGGTTTAATAATTAAAAATAATTTGTGACCTTACCCTTAATAGATTTGTTAATTATGTCAACTGAATAAGTAAAAATGGGATCGCGGTAGATATTTCACTATATTAGTCAGTCTGGTGGCATTAAAAACATTGACAAGATTTGTTAGAACCAGGCTTTCTTGCACCTGCGTCTACAGAAGCAGAAATCCCAGTTATGCCTTTGTTACCCTTAAGGAAGTTCATAGCAGCCCTAGAGAAAACAGGAAAGGCTCTTTGTTAGCTTCTCTTAAGTCAGTCTAAGCTTATGGCCATACTTCTCATTCATCAAAATTTGGACACAGTTTACTATACCTTTAGTACCTCTCTTCAGCTTGGAGCCCAGGACAATTTCTGGCATTTTGTTATGAACTGTTCCTTATAATCATCTTGATTTTCTGAGTCCAGTCCTTCAGGTTGTACTAGTTCTGTCTCTGAGACTATATAAAAAGGATACTTATTTTCTTCTTTTCTCATGGGAGAACTAAACTCGTATCACTGAGTAAACCCTCACAGAGCTTCCCCGTGTGATTTTATACTACTGCTGACTTGTAGGTCAGGAATAGTGTTCATTAATTAGTTAATAATCATAGCCTAGTAAGGCACACTAAATTATAACAGGATAGAAAGTGATACATGAGAACATAAAAAGACATAAAACACAAAATATGACAAAGAAATAATATAATTAGAAAATGTGAATCTTTACAGATTTTAGCACAACTTAGGAAAATAGCAAAATCAGTAGTTACTTAGGTATTCTCTGAAGTTGATAATAAAACAATATCAGCCTGAATTTGAAAATGAAATAACTAAGTATGAGAAATGTCCTGTGAGGCCAACTGTTACAGCAGATTTAGTATTCTTCCCTACTGCCAAGTAACAGATGAACCTTGTGTTTTTTAACACAACACTTACTAATTTCTGTGAAAAGGACATGACATTAGTTACACAGGAACAAAAGGAGTTAAAGCTACTCTCATGAGGATTTGTCATATTGGATTAATCGTAGGTCAAAAGCTACACTTGTCACAATGCTTTTTTTTTTTTTTTAAGATTTTATTTATTTATTTGACAGACACAGCGAGAGAGGGAACACAAGCGGGGGAATGGGAGAGGGAGAAGCAGGCTTCCCACGGAGCAGGGAGCCTGATGTGGGGCTCGATCCCAGGACCCTGGGATCATGACCTGAGCCGAAGGCAGACGCTTAACGACTGAGCCACCCAGGCACCCCAACAATGCTTCTTGTAATAGTTGGTAAATGAGTAGCTAAACTCCACACTCATAAGACAGAGTCAGTATCAGTGTAGCTAAATATCAGTTGTTGGGTTTGTTTTTTTAATCCTTATAGAGGTTTTTTTTTTCCCTAACAGCTTTAATTCACATACCTTAAGTCAATGATTTTTTGTAAATTTACAGAATTGTGCAACAAGCACCATGTTTTGGAATATTTCTATCATCCTAAAAAAATCCCTGGTACCTGTTTGCAGTGAATCCCCATTCTCACTCTCAGCCCCAGGCAACCACTAATTTGATTTCTGTCTCTATATATTTACCATTTCTGGACATCTTATATAAAAGGAATAATATAATATGTAGTCTTTTGCTTCTGGCTTCTTTCACTTAGCATAACATATTTCTTTTTTTAACTTTGTCCATATTGTTGCATGTTTCAGTACTTTGTTTCTCTTTATTTCTGAATAATATTCTGTACTGATAAAATACATTTTGCTTATTAATTCACCAGTTGGTAGACCTTCTAGCTGTTTCCTTTTTTTTTTTTTTTTTTGGTTATGATCCTGCTATGAATATTTGTGTATAAGTCTTTGTGTGGACGTAAGTTTTCATTTCTTTTGAGTAGATATGTAGGAGTCAAACTGCTGGGTTATATGGTAAATTTATGTTTAATTTTATTAAAAAAATCTGTATTCGTTATTGATTGCTATGTAACAAACCTTAGCAGCTTAAAACAACACAAATTTATTATCTCAGCAATACAGGCACAACTTGTTTGGGTCATCTGCTTCTTATGAAGCTGCAATCAAGGTATTGACTCAGACTGTGGTCTCATCTGAAGGTTTGACTAGGGAAGGATCAAATTCCAAACTCACTTGTGTCATTGTCAGTTCCTTCAAGATTGTTGGACTAGGCCTTATTTCCTCACTGTAGGTTGGCCAAGACAGCCTTCAGTTCTTTGCCATGTGGGCTCCCTAGCTTACTTTGTCAGAAAAACACATGAGAAACGCCAGGGAAAGAGTGAGAACAAGATGGAAGTCATAATCTAACAACAGGAGTGATTTCCCATCACTTTTGCCATGTTCTTTTTTTTTTTTTAGGATTTATTTATTTATTTATTTGACACAGAGAGAAAGTAAGCACAAGCAGGGGCAGCAGCAGGCAGAGGCTGAGGGAGAAGCAGATTCCCCACTGAGCAGGGAACCCCATACAGGGCTTGATCCCAGGACTCTGGGATCATAACCTGAGCCAAAGGCAGACGCTTAACTGACAGAGCCACCCAGGTGCCCCGCCATGTTCTTTTAATGAGAAGCAAATCACCCAGGTCCAACCCACATTCAAGGGGCAGAAATTGTACAAGGATATGAATACTAGGAGTCAGGGATTGTTGGGAACTGTTTCAGAAGGCCATCCATTACACAGCCAAATTATTTTTCCAAATGGCTAAAGTGTTTTACACCCCCACCAGCAGCAGATTACAGTTCCATTTTCTCCACATCTTTACCAACTCTCATTGTTGTGTGCCTTTTTGATGATAGCCATTCCAGTGGGTGTGAAGTGGCATTTCATTGTGGTTTTAATTTGCATTTCTCTAATTACTAATGATGTTGAACATCATTTCATTTGCTGATTGCTCATTTGTATAACTTCTGTGGTGAAATGTCAATTCAAGTATTTTTCATGTTTTTAATTGGATTATTTGACTTACTATTGAATTATAAGATGTTTTCATTTATGAATCATGTTTTTTTTTTAAGATTTTATTTATTTATTTGAGAGAGAGAATGAGATAGAGAGAGAGAGAGCATGAGATGGGGGAGGGTCAGAGGGAGAAACAGACTCCCTGCTGAGCAGGGAGCCCGATGCGGGACTCGATCCTGGGACTCCAGGATCATGACCTGAGCCGAAGGCAGTCGCTTAACCAACTGAGCCACCCAGGCACCCTGAATCATGCTTTTAGTATCATATCTAAGAAATCTTTGCCTAATTCAAGGTCACAAAGATACTATGTGTCAGCTACTATGCTAGGCCTTTCTATACATTATTTTGCCTAATGTAATTACAGTAACAACCCTGTTAGGTGTAGATAATATCATCATTGCACAAGTGAGAAAATTCACAGAAATCAAGTGACTTGCTGAGATCATATAGGTAGAGTACAACTTGAACCTAGATGTCATCTTATTCCAAAGTCTGTGCTCTTTCGTCAGAACTTAAAAAAAAAAAAAAAAAAAAGACATTCAAATCCATTTTCAGTGGGCAAAATAAGAGTGTACCATATTGTCTTTTCCTTATAATTATCAGTACCCATTCTGGTGCTATTTGAATACTGTTAGTAGAAACCTCTCTATTCATGATCATTGAAAGTTGTGTTTTGAAACAGAAAAAAACTAATACTACAGTTTACTGGCTAGATTCCATCCTAGTTATATTCTGCCAGACAGTATTCCCTCCATTGTTTCTAGTAGAGCAAGAATGCATCTTTCCTTGCAGCCTTGAATTACGTTACTGGGCAGCTGTTAAGCAGTTGTTATACTTTTACCCCCAGGGACAAGCATGTTCCAGTGACAAGATAGCTTATTCCCTTATGTGCTTTTAGTGTTATACATTCACCTAGGACAAGTCAGTGCTGAGTTCTTCCATGTTTCTTAGCCAGAGAGAAGAGAATGGAGGAAGCAGAGAGGAAGAAAAGTCCAAATATTATGTAGCAGATAGTAAATTTTCTATTATTTTGTATGTATTCTGTTTTAATCGATTTCATGTTAAAAAGAGCAAGAATCTTCCAATTATTGATCCTTATGTTAATTTTCCTCTCTTTCAAGAATCCTTTATGCCCTTTGGGTCTGGTTGGTATATCTCAAGTTAGAAATACAATTTGTGGGCTCCTGGGTGGCTCAGTCGTTAAGTGTCTGCCTTCGGCTCAGGTCATGATCCCAGGGTCCTGGGATCGAGTCCCACATCGGACTCCCTGTTCAGCAGGAAGCCTGCTTCTCCCTCTCCCACTCCCCCTGCTTGTGTTCCTGCTCTCGCTCTCTCTCTGTCAAATAAATAAATAAAATCTTAAAAAAAAAAAAAAAGAAATACAATTTGTTGTTGCTGTGGCCTAATATGCTAGCCTTAGGCAAAATTACAATCTGTGCAATTTTTAAAAAACATCTCCAACCTTAATTTTGTATTTGAAGCAAAGAACAGGATAATCATTCACTCCTTCCTTCCTTCTTGCCCTCTTTCCTTCCTTCGTTCTGTTCATTTGGTAAGCAGTTGCTAAGCTGTGTGCCTAGCCCAGTGCTACATGTTAAGGGTGCGAGTGGAATAATATAAAAGCAGCCACTAGGTAGAGGGGAAAACAGGGACTATTACAGAAAGAGCAGATTTGGAAGGGAAGTCAAAGGGAGAGAAATAATGAGCTAGGTTGCAACTTGTTGAGTGTGAAACAAGTATAAGAAATCTAAGAAGTGACTGGAAATATCTATTGGGCTGAGCAGGGAGGACTAGACTGGAAATACAGATGTGGGAGTCATCAGCCACAGAAGGTTGGATCAGGAGAATATGTAAAGTGAGAAAACAAAAGGTTGAAGAAACAGACCCAAGGAGACCATTGACACCTAGGAGACAGAAAGAGGAGTAGACAGAGGAAAAAAATAAGTAAGGTAGGAATAGAGTCAGGCAGGAATAGAACTCAGGGAATAGGTTCAAGAAGCAGGGACTGGTCATCCTATTCCAAAGGATGGCATCCTCTTCCAAAGTGGGGGGACAGGGGAGATAAAAGGCTGACCACCGTGGGCAAAGAAGTAAACTAGAGGACTGGTTATCACTATGGGGCTTGGGTCTTTTTCTAATGTATCATGAGGAGAAATCCTGCATACTACATGTCAACTTCACAATGTTGTAGACAAGTTAGGGAGTGGTACAGCAAAGTGGCTTACTCCTTCTTCCCTGCCTGGCCTTTTTCTTCTTAAATTGGTTCAGGCTGCCCAAAGAGTTCATTTATTCATTCATTAATTCATTCGATGTGTATAGTAAGTCAGCACTCTGAAAGGTTCTGGGGACACTAATATTATCAAAACCTGGCCCCTGCCTTGAAGATACTCCTAATCTATATGGGAAATAAACATGTTAACTGTCATATAGCACAACACATACTATGCATACCAGGAACTTATGTTGTGGATACGGAAGCACTTTCATTCCTTCCCTTCCCTTTGATCCCAAGTTTGGTATTGTGCCAATCAGAATGTTTTTAGCCAATTTAACTGTGTTTGGATGATAATTTTTTTATTTTTCTAGGTAGCATATTTTAATGTGCTTTAAATTTTTTGATTGAACTCTGTCAAAAAATAGAGTGAGTATTCTATACAAAGGAATTATAAAAGAAAAGTAAGATTTTTCTTCTGGATTTATAAATGAAATGTCTACCACGCAAATACTTTAATCTACCTCTAGTAAGTTTGGGCAGCATCTAAAACCTCATCCCCTTTAGATGTATTTTCATTCATTATTTTTTAACAGATAGCTGTTATTTCTCAGAAATACAAATATAAAATAATATATAGGTTACATGATCAGTAGGAAAAGTTTATAGTTATAATGGACAGAAATGAAAAAGTCACTATAGGGGTGCCTGGGTGGCTCAGTTGTTGAGCGTCTGCCTTCAGCTCGGGTCATGATCCCAGGGTCCTGGGATCGAGCCCCGCATCGGGCTCCCTGCTCTGCGGGAAGCCTGCTTCTCCCTCTGCCACTCCCCCTGCTTGTGTTCCTTCTCTCACTGTGTCTCTCTCTGTCAAAGAAATAAATAAAAAATCTTTTAAAAAAAAAGTCACTATATTTGTATACTGCTTTATAGTTAGGCGGAACTTCCACACATGTTCTTCAATCCTCACAACTATAGATGAAGAATTCACCTGACCCCATGATATCTGAAGAGTAAAGTTAGCCCAGCTGAGCAGCTGGAGCGTCATGTACTGCTGATGTGTAGTATATTCCTGTCGTTGAAAGTAATAAATCTCTTGTTCTAATGGGAAAGCAAAGCATTACACTGAAATTATTAAACAAAATTATTTTTATTATTATGGTAATGAATGAGCTGTTTGATAGATAATAAGACAAGGATTAACATCATTAGTAAAATGGAGGGTGGTTCCTTTGCAAATGAAACTCTCTTCATGTTTTCATGCTAATGTTCTTGAATTTGAAGTGACATGATTTAGTAAATACCAGTCTAGATTTTTTTAAGGGCAACTTTGAATGTCTGATGAGACTATGTTTTAATGAAAACTTTAACCAAACCAAATATTATCCAAACTGCTTATCTCTTATTTCACTGCTAATGAGATACTAATATTTCATCTCTTAGTGGTCTGATTCACCCTTTCCAGTTTTTTCCCTAATTTTTAAATAGGTGTTTTAAAAATTAATAGATGCCTGTCATTTTAGATTTTAAAAGAAGAGAAACATGACAACACAATGGGTCCTATAAATCAATGCCCAGAAGTTTTGCTTTTGTTGAAGCTTTATAATTTTACTGGCTAGCAAATACTAGAACTTTGTATTCTTTAGTTGGCAAAATATCATTGGTTTTCCTCCCTCCTCACTTTACAAATAAAAATGTAAATTAGAAAATGAAAATGACCCATGATTTCAGTGTTCTTGTTCCTAATACAAAGAGGCCATTGTGGGAAAGGAGTAGAGATATTAATTTTATAAGGAAGACTGTTTTAGTTGATCTATTTCTGCGGTATTGGATGATAGCAACAAATTCTGTAGACTAAATACCTACCATACATATATCTCCCATTTTGCTCTTTAGTGCTTCAAGCTTCTAAATCCTATTAACAGCTGTCAAAACCTGGTAAACTATTTAGATGCTTTCACAATTTGTTTAATTGGATAGTTAGAAAATGGCATGCTAGAAAAGCCCCCCCACCCCCCCCCCCCCCTTTCTTTTAGCCTGGCTGAACATCTGTAGCATTAGGGCCTCATTATCTCTGAATTGGCATAGCAAATCAGTGGCATCATTAAAATGCCACATTAAGATGATTAAGCTTCTTTGTTATCCAGTTGACTTTTGCATGTGCTAAGGATTTCATGGTTATGACCCCTAATCCTTGTAAAACACTTAAACAACATCACCCTTTTGTGTCTTCCCTGTCTAACAGCCTCTATCCTGTTTTGCTCCCTCTCACAGTATCTCTGGCAAACTTAAGGCTATTACTTCAAACTTTGTCCTTCTTTGAGTTGGATTCTGAGAGCTCATAATTCAAAGTGGAAATTCAGAACCCCCTTTTTGCACTGGGAAATTCCTACTAACATGCTATCCAAGACACCCAAGTTGCCTGTTCCATTTGCCATCTTTGATAGGTTCTTCTCTCCAACTGAGCATTTTATGTGCCTGTAAAAACAAACTGAGGCACAGTTGGCTGAGACTGCTATTGCCCCTGAAGGATTTAGATGTTGGATCCTTTCCAAGACCCATTGTTTTTGCAATATCTCAGGTGAAACCAAAAATGTCTACTCTGGAGTGCAAGCCTTTCATGTGATAACCATCACCCCAGGAAATGAAACCATGTGCATCAGCCCCAGTGAGCCAAGCCTTTGTTCTCTTCAGCCTACAAAATTCTCTCTGGGGGGTGTGTGTGTGTTAGTGTATGTCATCTTCCTAAGAGGCCTCCAGAACATAGACAAAGATGGGAGCAATTGTACCCCAGAGTAGCTCCTTTAGGAAGAAGTTCAGTTTAATCTAATTTTCTATGGGTTAGATTCAATTTAGACATCTTTTTTCCCCCTCTGGGAATGTTTAGCAATTACCTTTATCAGCAATTTGTGGTTTGGTATGTTCTTTTCTCCACAAGTTCACTTATAAAAAATCTACTCAGGAAGCCTTTACCATTTTTTAGTATGACATATATCATACATAAAAAAGGCAAATATAATTACATGTATAGTTTAAAGAATAACAACAAAACAAACACCCATGGGCCCACCACCTGGCTTAAGAAATAAAATATTGCTAGTGTGCCTGTGAAGATTCTTGATAGTATTTTAAGTGGCAATTTAAGTTGTGTGTCTAAGAAACGTGACACATATTATAGGAAACTGGAATTTACAAAACTAAAATGGGAGATCATTCACATTACAAAAGTTTTCTTCACTTCATAAAAACTTTAAGGTATTATGGGGCAGTTCCTCAATATATTCAAGTATTTCTTGCCAGATCTTTAAAATTGTTGGCCTTTTTTTTTTTTTTAAAGATTTTATTTATTTATTTGAGAGAGAGAGACATAGCAAGAGAGAGAACACAAGCAGGGGGTGTGGGAGAGGGAGAAGCAGGCTTCCCATGGAATAGGGAGCCCGATGTGGAACTCGATGTGGAGCTCGGTCCCAGGACACTGGGATCATGAACTGAGCCAAAGGCAGATGCTTAATGACAGACACCCAGGCGCCCAAGATTTTTGGCCTTTATTAACAGTTCAAGTGTTGCCAGTCACTGACAACTGAAAATCAAAGAAAAATGAAGAGAAACATCTCTGAATGTATAATGTAAATCAGTGGAACAATATTATCTGTTTTACATGTAACATTTTATGAACACATCAACTACATTAAGGTGAATCTGTAGAGGTTAATGATATCATGCTAAATATAAAGTTGAGTGAGGTAGGTTTATGAGAAAGCACAGAAATGAGAATTTTTTTCTACTTTAGGATATCGAGGAAGACTGCATGGAAGAAATGGCATTTAAATAGCATCTGGAAGTTTGAATAGAATGTTGATGTTGGGGAAGGGCATTTTGGGTGTTAGAACTTTAATGTGCATAGGAATCCTTGAGGATCTTGTTAAAATGCAAATTCTGATCGAGTAGGTCTGGGGTGAGACTTGAGAGTGTGTTTCTAACAAGCTTCCAGGGGATGCTGGAACTGCTGATCCAAGGACCCCATTTTGAGTAGCAAGGTTCTAGTCTAGAGAAAAGGTTGATTGAGGAAGAATGAGATGATTGGGCGGGCTCAGGGCAGGTACTGGACAGGCCCTAGAAGGCTTTGCTAAGGAGTATGGAAATTTGTTCTATAAGCAAAATGAAATTATTGAAAGTTTCTGAAAAGGAGTTTTAGTGCTACAGAATGATTAATCTGGAAATAAAATGTAGTATAAAATAGAGGTTGCATACACTGTGGGCCAGTTAGGAGGCTAATGCAGTGATATATTTATGTACTAAGTATCTACTGTGTATGTACTTTATACAGAGCACTGTGTCAAACTGTAGAGTGGCGGTTCTTTTTTCTCCCCCCATCCCACCCCCTTGGAGTGGCAGTTCTTTTTTTTTTTTAAGATTTTATTTATTTATTTGAGAGAGAGAGAATGAGAGACAGAGAGCACGAGAGGGAGGAGGGTCAGAGGGAGAAGCAGACCCCCAGCTGAGCAGGGAGCCCGATGTGGGACTCTATCCCGGGACTCCAGGATCATGACCTGAGCCGAAGGCAGTCGCTTAACCAACTGAGCCACCCAGGCACCCTGGAGTGGCAGTTCTTAAACTCCATTGTGTATAAGATTTACCTACAAAGCATAATTTTAATGCATATTTCCAGTCTCCACACCCAAATTAGTAGGTCTATGATAAGACCCCCAACATTTCTATCTTAAAACCACAAGACCTCTGGTCTCTACAGATACAGGTCAAGTAGTGTCACAGGGGATACTGAGTTAAAAAAAAACAAACCTGTGTAGCTTCTGACCTCAGATAGCTTACATGACCATATGGGAGATGAGGTGAATTTATAAGTAACTCAGAGAAAGAAGGAACAGATTATTTTGCACCTGGAGGGATGGTGGGGGTTGGGGGGAGGAGATGACATACTAGCTTTGGCTTTAAAGAATCTGTAGGTTTTGGACCGACCTGTGGCAACATTGGGGAAAGACCTTGTAGGCAGTGGAAATAATAAAAGCAAGAATACTTAGAAGTTGTTTAGTTTGGTTAAAGTTATATGAGTATTCAAAATCAATATTACAAAGACAGGTTGGGGCCAGATACTGAAAGGCCTTTTGAATTCCTTCTTCCTGAGTTTGGACTTTATTTTATTGACAGTGGAGATATTGAAGAATTTTGACAGGGTCATGATATGACCAGAGCTATAGTTGAGGAAGAACAGTGTGGTGGTAATGTATAGGATGAACTGGGAAGGAGAGAGAAAGGAGGCAGGGAGAACAATGTGGAGGGTTATCAGGGCCTGAGATTCAGGGTACTGGGAATGCAAAGTAGTGAGGAAGAGAAACGGATTGGAGAGAGGATATAAAAATAGAACAAATGCTGGGCGCCTGGGTGGCTCAGTTGGTTAAGCGACTGCCTTCAGCTCAGGTCATGATCCTGGAGTCCCAGGATCGAGTCCCAGATGGGGCTCCCTGCTCAGCGGGGGGTCTGCTTCTCCCTCTGACCCTCTTCCCTCTCGTGCTCTCTGTCTCTCATTCTCTCTGTCTCAAATAAATAAATAAAATCTTTTTTAAAAAAATAGAACCAATGGGTTATTAAATATGGGGCAAAAACAAGAGGAAGGAAAGATGCTTGTAAGGAGTCTAGCCTGAGTAATTGGGAAGATACTTAGGAGGCCTTTGGGAATAGAGGCCTGAAGAAGGGAAGAGAGATTACACCTGGATATATATGTGTATATATATACATATATACACACACACACACACGCACACACACATTTGGGAGTTAATCATATAAAATGCTAGTTGAACCTAAGAGTAGATGAAATTGCCACAGGGGATGGGATGTCAAGGGAAGGAAAAAGAGCATTATGGGTAGTGTTTAGGAGGCAGATGGAGGAAAAAGAGCTAGAAAGAAGCAATGAGAGAGGTAAGGAAAGAAGTTACAGTTTCACTGAACAAATAGGAGTATAGAAGAAAAAGGATTGGTGGTCAGTAGTGTCAAGGGCTGCAGAGAAGTTGGGGAGAATAGCAGACAAAAGGCCATTGGATTTAGGAATCAGGAGATGATTGATGATCTTTAGGGGAGTAGATTCAGTGAATTATGGAAGCGGGAGCCCAATTAGAGGGAATTTTACATCAGTTTTGAGGATATGGAGGCAGAAACCATAGCTTACTTTTGTAGTAAATCTGTCTAGAAAGGAGTGTTGAGACAGGATGAGTTTAGGTATGATGGGATGAGAGGCTAAACCAAACTGCAATAGGAAATAGAAAAGAGGAATTGGCATCCAGAGATCCTGAGGACATAGAATCTGTAGGTCTTGAAAACTGATTTGATGTGGAGATTGAATAGGAAAAGGATTCCATTTTTAAGACTTGGAACTGGAAGAAGGAAGATGCCATTTAGAAATATAATGAAGTCATAAATTGGAAACAAGCTTGGGTTCAAAGATGACAAGTTTGATTTTAGACATACTTTTAATATTTTTAAGGGATACTAAGTAGTAGAACGCTCCCCTTTCTTCTGCTCCAATAAATCTTCCTCCCAAGAGAAGGAGACAAGCGTCTTTGCTGGTCTCTTTGGTGGACTGTGTTTGGAGGCTGGGTGCTAAACTCTCAGAAATCCCATTCGTATCTCAGGTACTAATGTATTCTAGTATTCAATTCTATGTATCTTTGCATGGTAAAGCATGATGAATTGTTGATCCCCAGTAACCATTCAGAGAGGCCATTCAGTTCTTTCATCTAAAAGTAGTAAGATTCCAAAGACAAACCAACAACTGTCCAAAGAACTCTTGGTCCATTAAGTCCAAGGGACTTTTCCTAATATCCTATCCATGTGTCTCTTATGCTTTCCCTTAGGGCTCTGTGTCTCAAATACCATTTTTCTTGTTCTACAGCTAAATCCTAAGGGACAAAAGCCAAGCTTTTCTCTTGAGCCAGGTTGATGTAGTATTTGAGTTCGAGGTCAAGCCCATTAAAGCCCAAATCCTGAGGGAAGGAGCAACTGTCTTTTGTCCTGTGTTTTCAGAAAGACCTAACACATTCATCTTCCTAGTTTTTAATTGTCACTGTCCATGGAATGGCCCGAGTCTGTTCATATAAACATTTTATAACCCAAATGAAAAGGATCTTTTTTTCTGCTGGACCCTATCTGCTGTTTTTGGTTCTCAGTAGCTGAAGTTTTCCGTTGAGGTTCTTTTAAACGCCTACATGCAAACTGAAGAGCACTCAAGCTTTGGTGGGATATCACCCACAGCTGGAGTGATGGGAGGAGGGTACAAGCCTCAGGTGCATCCTTCTCTTAAAAAATTTTTTAAAAAACAAAACCTCTTAAGCAAACAAATTCTATCTGAAAGCAGGTGAGACCTATCCAGAGAAAGAAGGGAATGAACCTCTTTCCATGTAGGAAATGGATATGGATTCATATGTGATCCAGATGCATTAAATGGGCAAATTTGAAACATGTTGGACGTGATCCTCCAGCCCTATATCTCTTCTAATCAAAGAGTGAAAGGCTATGAACCATGAACCGTGATGAGAAGCAGAGGAACAGTGTTGCAGCAATGGCTCCTCGGTTGGTGGTTAGGGCCTGTCTTGCTCTATTAAGCAAACACAGTTAATATAGATAAAAGGTAACCTTGATAGAAGTGAAAATTGAAACTTGAGTTGAAGGTAGCAAGCCAGGCACAGCTGCAGTTGTACTTCCTCCTATGTGGCAACAGGAGCTGCACTTACTGGTGTTTTTTTGGAAGGGATGCAGTTTTTTAAAATATCTTTTCTTCAGAGTGTTTTGGGTTTTAATGTCTACACCATTGATGGGAGAGTGGAATATATTAGTAAGAAGCCACCTAGACTGTCTACAGCTAGTGTGTGAGGTCAGATCCAAGTTCAGCATTCTAATCACACATTTGCTATTAACAGGCTATGTAGCCTTGGACAAATCACCGAAAAGATCTCTGGTGCCAGATTTTCTTATCTGAAAAACCAAAAGGTTGGATTAGAGGATCCCTTCCAGCCCTAAAATTCCACTGATTTATGATTCCTCACGAGAAAGCATAACTTCCAATTTCTTTTTTTTCTTTTTTTTTTTTAAGATTTTATTTATTTATTTGAGACAAAATGAGAGAGAGAGAGAGCTCATGAGAGGGGGGAGGGTCAGAGGGAGAAGCAGGCTCCCTGCCGAGCAGGGAGCCCATTGCGGGACTCGATCCAGGGACTCGATCCAGGGACTCCAGGATCATGACCTGAGCCGAAGGCAGTCGCTTAACCAACTGAGCCACCCAGGCGCCCCAATAACTTCCAATTTCTAAGAACAAATGTTGGCAAAGTAAGCATTTATGCAGCTTATTTTTATATGAAAAATCCCTTGCAAAAATTTATTATGATTTTATCAGGTGAATATTTAAGTGTTATTAGTGTCACTACATAAATTTACCTTCTTCAGTTCTTAGGTTCTTCAGCTTAAGAGTGTTGCAACTCTTTTCAAAATAGTACCTGGTCAACCAACTCACTTGGGCCAGTCCCTCCTCTCCTGTCCAGTCCTACAGTTTTAGGATCTTGAGTTTCACCCTCCCTAACATGGGTATAGGTGTGCTTCCCCTTGCTTAGGTTGAGCTCCATTTACCTGTGTCAATGAAAGTGACTCCTTAGAAGATTATGTTAAAGAATTACTTCTCCTTTTATCTTTCTCAACAGTATTTCACTAATACAGCTAGCTTCCTCTATATACAATATTGTCTCATTATCAGTTCCAAGAGAAACAGAGAGATAAGAGTCATTTTAGCAGTGCATATACATGGAAGGGGAAGAGACAAAGCATGGCTTAAAATCAGAAAAACCATATTAACTATTCAACTCTCACTCTTAGTGGCTTAAATTGAATGCATTTGAAGGATTAAAACAGTATTTTCTTCTTGAAACCAAAGAGCTCCACCACCTTGCCTTTTAACTGCAGCCACCAGAAAAGGTACTAAATCTGAGAACCTTTCTTCTCCCCCAGTATTGGAGAAGAGTTGCTCAAAATGTTTTTTTTCATGGTCTCTTTGAGCCATCATGGCTAAATCCGTTCTCTCTCATTTTCTGGGTGGTCTAAAACTGTTATCTGTGTGTGTGTGTGTGTGTTTTCTCCACTCATGGTGGTTCTGAATTCAAATAATGAGTGCTCATCCTAACGGTGTTTTCTTGTTTTGTAGATGTACAATATTATGTTAGCATCCTTTGGTATTTGTTAGTTGTAGGTCTCTCTCTTTGAGCTGCTTTGATAACTCCAAATACAATCATTGTTCATTTCTTGCATTTTCTACCCTGCAGATGATTCGATGAATGTGAAAGATGAATACAGTGAAAGGGATGAAAATATTTTAAAGCCAGAGCCCATGGGAAATGCGGAAGAGCCTGAAATTCCATACAGCTATTCAAGAGAATATAATGAATATGAAAACATTAAGTTGGAAAGACATGTCTCGTATGATAGTAACAGGCCAACCAGTGGCAAGATGAACTGCGATGTGTGTGGATTATCCTGCATTAGCTTCAATGTCTTAATGGTTCATAAGCGGAGCCATACTGGTAAATAATTTCCTTTATCCATTCTTCTGAAAACTGTCCTAATGCAGCCATGTGAGAAATGAAATGGTGAAATTTGGGACAACTTTTGATTACTTTCATTGATTTTTGCTGTAATTCTGATGTATCTCTCCCTCTCTGCATTTTCATTTACCCAGTGATTTTTATTCCTGCTTTACTATGCTTTTGGCAAACATTGCAAGTGCCATGAATAAAAATACTGTAGTAAGCACGGTGTTCTAGGTCAGCCAAATATTTTTCTTCAGTTAATAAGTAGAAGTTGAATTGTGCGATATGCTTCTTTAGCATCATTCGTCCATTTTTGCATAACTTTTTAAAAAGCAGACCTCCTTTTTATATTGGGTTCAAATTTGATAGATGAAAGGATATAGTTTTTATTACCAGCTTAAAAATTTTATCTTCGGACAATAAACAGCCAGTCTATAGAAATGCATACAAACACAACAGTCCCAATGAGCTCAATAGATTCCATCTGACATCTAATATGAAAACTCTAAAAAAAGAAGCATTTCTGGCCCTCCATACCTTATTAGAATTTGAGTCTGTGATTCTCTTTTCTCAGATTGAGATTATATTCAAAAAGAATGCTAAGTAATGTTACAAACGTACATCTGGAAAGCACTCCCAGAGCTATTCTTGTTTTTTTGGGGTGGTGGGGGGTTGTTATTTTTCTTTTTTCTTTTTTTGCTCTGATCCAAGATGATAACTAAAATGGCCTTGCTAGATGAATGCTTTTTCTCTTCTACAGGAAAGATTCCAGAAGTAAGTCGTACACTTGCCTTGAAATATAGCTCCCAGCTGATCCCAATATGATATGAACAGATACTATCTAAAAGATGAGCTTTTGCCATAGGCGTCTAATCTGTGCATATGCTTTGCCACTTGCTGGGTGATCAGAAGTCTCCTTTTTGTCCTTTTTAAAGGTGAACGCCCATTCCAGTGTAATCAGTGTGGGGCATCTTTTACTCAGAAAGGTAACCTCCTCCGCCACATTAAACTGCACACAGGGGAAAAACCTTTTAAGTGTCACCTCTGCAACTATGCATGCCAGAGAAGAGACGCACTCACAGGTCACCTTAGGACACATTCTGGTAAGTGAGAGCAATGAGCCTTCCATATCTAGTAAATGTGTGTTCCATGGTGCCCATTGAGGAAACTAGAAAGAGTTAAGTATGGAGGTTTTAATCCGTCATTCCTGTTCTGAAGGGTTACAACAGCAGAGACCTCTAGGGCTAATTACACTTCCATTAAGGCATTAATTGCTCTCCGTCTGGCTCAATGGGGATGATCATCTCCTTACCATCCTTGCTCCCCTAGAGAACAAGACAGTCAGACAGGAAAAGCCTGCTCTATAAAAATGCCTTTTAAATTTTTGTGAAAAAATTATAGTCATCAGTATTTTCTTATGGTAAGCTTTATTAAGAGATTATTTTCCTAAAAAGCACACGGACACATTTTTCATCCAGAAGTCTGGACAAGCAAATGATGTACAGTCTGTAAGTTATGTAAAAATGTAAATGGAGTATAAATCATTGTCACAGGGTTCCCTTTGGCCATTCTGTGCTAAAAATTTTTAAATTGAGATATAATTGACAATAGAACATTGTATTGGTTTTAGGTGCACATGGGCTAAATTTCTTAAACCTGACTTTCTTCTTGATCAGCCTATTTATTTTTAATCTCTAGAAGATGAACAGCAAAAGAATTCATTAAAAAAAAACTATGTTCATCTTGATGTTTTTACTATTTTAACTAAGCAAGATAATAAAACTTTTTTTAACATTTAGAATTCCCCTCCTAGAAAAATAAAACTGAGTTTATTTTCAAATTTGGGACCTCTTGTTCTTGATGTTATCTGACAAACTTTTTAATTGAAGGGAAAAAAAAGGTTTGTTTTTATGTCAATCCACGTACTGCTTTGACTAAAACCCAGCTCCAAACCCACAACTGGTCACAATTCAGAGACTAAGGATTAAACAAGTCAGCCCCAGCAAAACCCACCATGAGAGATCATAAGTGGTACAAGAAAGGTTTCTTTTACAGTTCATTGTTCAAAGTAATGAATTAAGGATGAGTTTGGTCCAAAAAATTAGAATAGTTCTCTTCTGTTGCTTTTTCAAATAAGATCCAAACATAGTGGTCACTTTCTAGAGGACCCCAATTTATGCAGAAAACTTAACATTTTTAGCCCTAGCAAACCTGCATTTATTTTAATTTGGGATTCCAGAAGGATCTTTTAGTACTTTAAGTCCCAAAACTCTGTTTTAAACAGGAGCAACAGGATTAGAAAATAAAAATCTCAGTTCCTAAAACTCTGACATACTCATAGGGTACATTTTATCAACAAATCAGAAAGGCCAGCCCTGCACACAGAGTTGAAGTTATTATAATTAGCTCAGTTTTTATTGATTTAGCCCAGACTTCACTATAGCCACTTGGAAAGGATAAGCTAAATTTATCCAACTATGTCAGTGCTCTGAAAAGTCCATCAGTTTCTGGCTGAATGTCTAACTCCCAGCATTCTTTACTTACAATGAGATGGATGTCACAAACTAAGGGAGCTCTCTCTACTTCATTTTTAAGCCACACTAACCTCCTTGAGGAAAAAAACAGCCCTATATTTTTTCCTAAAGAAACAATATTGAATCTGGAGCCAAAACACTGTACTCAATGATAATCATTAAATCCAAATACTTTCATATGTGAAAGGAGGCTATCCTTTTGAAGAAAATGCTAACGTAACAATCAGTCGAAGACTATCACCTTATTTCAGTTTACTAAATTTAAAAATAATATAGCTGCAAAAGTATCCAAATACCCTGGCTTCTCTCAGCAGACTCATTCCTAAAGGACAGTTTGCACAGAGCCCTAAGACACCATTTGTTCTGTAATCCCTGAGGGTCACTGAGTGCTCCCTTGTGCTCTCCTTATAGTTGAGAAACCCTATAAATGTGAGTTTTGTGGAAGGAGTTACAAGCAGAGAAGTTCCCTCGAGGAGCACAAGGAGCGCTGCCGTACATTTCTCCAGAGCACGGACCTGGGTGAGACTGGTGAGTTCACGCAACACTCATTCTACGTACATGTAGCGAGCATCTACTTTTCTAGGTGGTGGGAGACAGTAGTGTAAAAAAAAAAAAAAATCTGCCCTCGCAGTTTATATTTTAATGGGGAAAGACAGACCATAAGCAAAGTAAATATGTAACATATACAGTATATTAGAAGGTAGTAAGTACTATTAAGCAAAATGAAGCAGGCCCTGGGGGCAGAAAGTGAGTCAGGGAGGTGACATTTTAACAGATCTAAAGGGCTGAGGAGAAAGCCCTGCAGAGAACTAGGAAATAGCAAGTGCAAAGGTCCTGGGACTTGAGTTTGAAGAAGTATAAATAGCCCTGTGTGGCTGGAGCAGAGTGGGTAAGGGAACATGAGGCTGGAAAGGAAATGAGAAACCAGATCTTATCAAGCCTTGTTGGCCATTATAAAGGCTGGTTTTTACTCTGAGTGAAATTAAAGATCTTCAAAGGGTTTTGAGCTGAGAGGTGACATGATTGGACTTCTCATTTTAAAAGAATCACTCTACTTGCTGTAGAGAAGAGATTTTATTTGCAGCAAGATTGGGAATTGGTTAGTCTAGTTAGAAAGCCATTGCAATAGTTCAAGTGGGAGAAAATTGTGTCTTGGGTAGTGGTAGAGGTGGTGAGAAATGTTCTAATTCTCTAAACATTTTATTTTTTTAAAAGATTTTATTTATTTATTTGACAGAGAGACACAGTGAGAGAGGGAACACAAGCAGGGGGAGTGGGAGAGGGAGAAGCAGGCTTCCTGCCGAGCAGGGAGCCCGATGCGGGGCTCGATCCCAGGACCCTGGGATCATGACCTGAGCCGAAGGCAGACGCTTAACAACTGAGCCACCCAGTCGCCCCTCTATACATTTTAAAGGTAGAGCCAACAGAATTTCCTAACAGATTGATGTGGGATGTGATGAAGGATGCAGTTGCTATTCCCTGAAAGAGCAATTGAGAGTAGAGCAGGTTGAGGGGTGGCTGAGGGCAGAGTCAGTTAAAACTACAAGGATTTTCGGAGTCCCTGGGTGGCTCAGTTGTTTAAGTGTCTGCCTTTGGCTCAGGTCATAATCTCAGGGTCCTGAGATGGAGCCCCGCATCTGGCTCTCTGCTCAGCGGGGAGTCTCCTTCTCCCTGACCCTCCCCGTTCTCATGCTTTCTCTCTCTCTCTCTCTCTCTCTCTCGCATAAATAAATAAATATCTTTAAAAAAAAACTACAAGGATTTTCTTTGCCCAAAGCCCTCAAATCATATACTTGTCTACTCATATGATTTATTGTGATGCTTATCTTTGGCTTCAGGAATTTCATATTTTATTCAGTGTTTTGAATTATTTACCTAGGGGCAATTGGTTGAAACACTAGATGCTTTTCCATATATCAATTGTGGTTTTATTTCTTTCTCATTCTTCAGTTGAAACAGCATGAAACTTCTTTGTGTCACATCTTTGCAGTTGTCCTTTGTCCCATCCAGTTGACCATCATTCTGGTTCTGCAGCTTGGGTTGTCTGACGTTTTTATTTGGTTAATTGAACCAGTTGCATATTCAGAGTATCAAATCCTCAGGGCATTTGGTGTTTGCCAGCAGTAGGTGCAGTTGAATGGTTTGAACATTCTCAAGCAGAAAGATTACAAAAATATGAAAGAAATAATGTGAAACTCAGGAAAAATGGAGTGGAAATCATTAGTAGCTTAGCTGTACCTATTTTGAATGAGAGGAAATTTTGTTTTAGATAAAGCCTATTTTATGGTGTTAGGAGCTGGCCAACTGAATTCCGTTGGTTTGCACTGCTTCTGCTTTTTATCCTGATGGCATCTTTGGTTTTATCAAGGAGTTGGATTTCCTCCTTATTTCTAAAGAGAAATGTTTGCAACAGATAGAGCTCTTACTGTGAGACATTCCCAGGTTATGAAAATCTATTATATTCCAAATAGCATTATTAATATTTAAAGCTAGAAGGTTAAAGAGAGCATCTAATCCTACCACCTCATTTTGGAGGTGAGGAAATTGAAACTCGTAAAAAATTCAGTGACTTGCTTAAAAAGCACTGGAACTTTTGTTGTCTTCATGATTAGCTATATTTCTTTTATTTTCAAAAATTCACTCACTGCGGGGCACCTGGGTGGCTCAGTCGTTAAGCGTCTGCCTTCGGCTCAGGTCATGCTCCCAGGGTCCTGGGATCAAGCCCCGCATCGGGCTCCCTGCTCGGTGGGAAGCCTGCTTCTCTCTCTCCCACTCCCCCTGCTTGTGTTCCCTCTCTCTTTATGTTTCTCTCTGTCAAATAAATAAATAAAATATTTTTTTAAAAAATTCGCTCACTGCAATATAATTCACTAACCATAAAATTTACCTTTTAAAGTGTACAATTCAGTTTTTAATATATCCATAAAGTTATACAACCATCATCACTAATTCTATAACATTTTCATCACCCTCAAAAGAAACCTTGTACCCATTAGCAGTCATTCCCCATTCCCCCTCTCTTCAGCCCCTGGGCAGCCACTGATCTGCACTCTGTGTCTGTGGATTTGCCTATTCTGAACATTTCACATAAATAGAATCATACAATATGTGGCCTTTTATGTTTGGCTTCTTTCACTTAGCATATTTTCAGGGTTCATCCATGTTGTAGCATGTATGAGCACTTCATTCCTTTTTATGGCCAAATAATATTCCATTATATGGATTTACTACATTTAAAACAAATCTGTTCATCAGTTAATAGACATTTGGGTTTTTTCCACTTTGGGAAAATATGGCTTGATTAGCTATTTTTTAAGGTTATATGTTATCTGGTTAGTAAATATAGTAGCACACATATTAGTAAACACACACATGCATATATGTGGGTCTTGATTCTCTTGGAAGTAGGGGGAAAATAATACACTATCCTCTATGAGTAGTAAGTTCAAAATTATTTATTTTAAAGTAAGGTTACCACCTTATTTCCCATCCCCATAACCTTTTTTTAGGAATTTCAAATTAGGAAAATAGCAAAGAAATATTTTAGCTATCTTCAGTGGTTTAAGGTGATTCAGGAAATGCTGAAATACAGAGGTTGAGTTAATTTGCATTTCATAGGGTGGTTTGATGGATGTGTGCAACATATTTTAAGTCTCAGCAAAAAAATAAAGGGTTAACTAAGTCAGCAAGTTTTGATTTTTTTTTTGTTGGTGTTTAAAACAAATATTTTGTAATGGTGGTTTCGTGTTTTAAAATGTATAAAGTCACAGTTGAATCCAGTATAAAAAACTGCATGTCAGTCAATATATTCCTCTTTTGTATTTCAAATAGTTCCCATGATTTTTCCTGAAATCCAAAATGTAAAGAATGTGGTTTTTTTAGTTTATTATTTTTTTAGAACCTCTACACCCAACGTGAGGCTCCAACCTATGACCCCGAGACCAAGAGTCACGGGCTCTTCTGAGTGAGCCAGCCAGGTGCCCCCAAAATGTAAAGAATGTTTAATTCACACAAGTCAATCCTTTAATTACTGCCACTGCTCCCTATATGGTTTTCATTTCTGTTTCCTTCTTATAATTAGGAGTCCCAGTCTGGATATCATGTTCCATTCTGAACCTAACCAACATAGTATCACCAGTGGTACATCTTATCTCTTCATCCCTAGCTTTTAAAGAGATGACACTCCATTGCTACTGTGGATGTGGCACTTTATTCATCAAGTGCTTATTGTAAATTGAAGTGCAGCCTAGTATAAGACCCAAGCTTTGAGTAAGCAGGTCTTTATGGAAGCAAAACAGAAAAAAAGGCCTTGGACTGAACACCAGTCTACAAAATAACACCATGTTGGGTAACAGGACTTCTGGCCTTACTAATCATTTTTATTTTATTCAGATAGCATTTGTTGGATTCTCTATGTGCCAGAGCTGTGACAGAGCTGTTCATAAAAGTGAGTGAAAGTTTAGCCCCTACCCTTGGAGAACTCACAATCCAACAAGGCAATGGGCACTTGATCCGTCAATAAACTACAGAGGTCTAATAGAGGTACATGGGATATTGCTACATCATCAAGATACTCCAGTTCTGCCATCTTAATGGAGTATATATATGAAAAGAAGAATAAATAGAGAAGAGCACAGATTTTGTTTTCTCATTAGCTTGATCCTTATTCCAGAAAGGGACTAACATCTGGCATAGAAATTCATTTAGCCTCATTTCACACAAATTATGAGTCCTTGGAGTGGGACGTTTTTTTGTATGACAATGAGTTCTAGCAATAACAAGATTTTTAAAGTAATTGAATAATTGTATTTATTTATGAATCTTTGAGTCACAACCTTTTTTCTTCACGCTCATTGTTTCAGCTGAGCCAATACAAGCATGAGGATTTTCGAATAAACTTACATTTTTTGCCAAGTAGCAGACCAACCAAAAAGTTATTAAAAGTTGGTTTTCCCAACTGATTTTTCTTTTTTAAAAAGTGATACCATCTTACAGGTAGTATTTATTCTACTTGCTCAAAAAGGCAACAGTTTTATGTAACTTTTTTGTTAGAACCTGCCTCAGTCTTTGATAGCAGTCTTTTGTTAGACAATAACACCCCTTTGTTCCACTGTCCATTAGCTACCGACTGACCACACCAGCGAAGAGACAGGAAGCAATGCCTCCTGTTGAGCTCCATTTAACACTTCAAGATCAAATGAAAGATTCTGAACAAACACAAAAACACAACCAATTACATGGTTAAATCTGCAGTCACTTTGAGATAGGAATTGCATCATGGAAATAGTTAACTGAAAACCAGACAATTAAGACTTGTGTGGAGATGAAAGATAGAAACCTGTTCTGTAATTATGACTTCATATTAGTTTTATTATTTATATCTTCAACGTATCTTTAAAATCATTTTGCTAATGAAAATTGGTACGCCCACTATGTAGTAGGCAAGTGACGTGAAGGGGAATTGATCCAGAATTACAGCCCTCCTCCTAGGCTCACTTACGAACCAAGTGTGTAAGTTGCTCTTTGCCACTATCCCGTATTCCCCACACCCACCCCTTGCAACATTAAAACTGCTAAACACCACCCAGGAACGGATTTCCTATTTCATCATTTAAACCCATTATCTTGTCCCCTTACTATCTTGCCAAACTGGTTTCCCTCCACTTAACATTTTTGAGACATGATGTGGCAAGATAACAAGTCTAGACTATATAAATAGACAGTTGGGTCTTCAAGTTGAAGCAGAGGACCAAAAGGCAGTGGTCCTCTTTGTTTGCTTTTCAGAGTACTGCCTAAACTTGTAATCCCAAGAGACCCTCTAACTCCAGAGCATTTCCTTGTGTTTTAAAGCGTGCCCATGTAATGGTATTACACAGCAAGCTGTCCAACCACTGCAAGGCAGAAGACCAGCAGTTTGGGGAAAAAAGAGTACAGCACATTCTGTTGAAGCTGGAGCCTTTGCCTAACTTGCCAATTAGAAAACGGTTAACTTGGTAAAGATGAACTTAATCTCTACAGTGTGTTTATATGTCTAATGACAGATGGGATCTTGGAGTTGTCACTTTTGAGTGAACAAACCAGGGACAGGGGTGGGGTGGGGGTAGCCCTCTCACTTTGCCTCGGAGGATTTTGTTGGCTCTAACCAGAGTTGTGGAGATGGGAAAGTCTCCACCCATGCCCCCAATTATCTGTCCATCCAAACACTTCAGAATGTTATCTTTTTAAATGTCAGGCATTTGGCCACTGTTTTACAGAGTAAGATTTATCTAGAAATGACTGTCAAGACGAGCTTGGTGAGTAACCAGGGATAAAAGGTGATGTTATCTCGGAAAGTTGCCATTTAGTGACATGCCCTCAATACGTTATTTAGGTCATGTATCCCCGCTCTAGCATCCTCCTGAATATAGAGGATATTGAGTATGTGTCCTCAGAAAGCTGCTAGTGGTAATTGATAGTGACTTGGTAAAATGTAGACAGTGACTGTGGAGAGCTGAACAGGAAAAGTAGGCTGGTGACATAATGCTTGGGGTGAGTCCTGGGGCTGAAGGGACAGATCTCTGGGGGATGATTAACCCATTAGAGGAGTGACTGAAGACACCAATATGAATAGTGGTAAAATGGGGATGGACTTAAAAATTCCCACAGGACTGTTTTTCATTCTCATTTCCCTGTAAATCTTTCTGATAATAA
Organism: Mirounga leonina; assembly: GCF_011800145.1. Taxonomy (NCBI): domain Eukaryota; kingdom Metazoa; phylum Chordata; class Mammalia; order Carnivora; family Phocidae; genus Mirounga; species Mirounga leonina. The sequence goes on along the minus strand of NW_023270503.1, from coordinate 25,408,339 downwards.
TACAGGGTTGAGGGGGAGGGACTGGGGGTGGGCGGGGGTTACCTGGATTTAATCCTCTCAAAATTGCTCAAACCAGAATGACTGTTCCCAGTCAAAGCACCACTTAACTGCCTCTCAGATGATTCTAAGAAAAAGCCTCCTTGTAACAGCCTCAGGAACTGATTTCAAATCCCAGGCCTTTGTCTTTCATCTCTCTGCTCTTGGGGCTCTCGGTAGTGCCACATCTGGTGGTGGTTTGTGTGAAAGGAAATAATATATATAATAGTTTCCTGTTTGGTCATTTAAACCTATCCCTGTGCTGGACAGAATTTGACCCACTTCACTCAATAGCGAAGTGTCCTGTCGCTAAAGTGCCCATTATTTGCAACAGCCGGTCAGCCAAAGTGATAGTGCTTTACCGCCAGCCCCAAAGCTGCCCAGGCCCCCTGTTCTGACCTTTCTTGTTCTCGTTTACACAAATAGTATTGTTAATAACTGAAACTGGAGGCTGGGACTTACTTCTTTGGAGCATATAATTAAGTTTGACAAGAAACTCCCAAGTCTAGTAAATATGGTCATCATCCTCTTAATCCTTTTTGGAGCCAGATTTCATTTTATTCCCGAATTTTAAAAACCTTGAGCTTTATAATTTACTGTACAATGACTGGCAACACAAACAAAAACATGCTAATAATAAAATGAAACATATTTAATATTTTGAATTCTCTTTTTCTAATTTGGCTCTAGTTTTCTTGCGCTGACAGTTTTCTTACTTGACAGTTTTGCCCTGGAGGTTTTCTCTTGTTTACTTGCAGAGGTGGCCAGTTTTTTTTCTCTCTGGGCATGTCAGTTTGTGGTACTGAATGTCTGAGAGGACCATGGAATTTGTGACATTAGTTCTGTATATTAGAATCTCTTCACACAGCAAACTCTTCAACTACAGAATAAGCACTGACCTTCCCTAAATCTCTGCATATATTTGGGGGGGGGGGAATCTGTTCTGCAACCATCATTTGCTTTTTACTCTAGTCTCTTAAGCTAATTTCAATTCTTCTTCCTTAGAGATGTTAGAAATGTATGGATACATCATTTTAGTTTGGACTTGCTGAAATGTTTATGATAAAACAGAGAGAAATGTTTGTAGTAACACGATATGAATGTGTAGGACAGGAGTGAGCAAACTGTGACCCTTGGGCCAAATGTAGCCAGCAGACTGTGTAAAGAGGTTTTTACATTTTTAAAGGGTAGTGGGTTAGGGGGAAAACCAAAGAATATGGAACAGAAGACTATATGTGTCCCACAAAGTTTAAAATATTTACTATCTGGCCCTTAACAGAAAAGTTTGCTGATCTGTAGCTTGGGCTAGCATCATGTGCTCAAGTTTAAAGCCTTATATTTAGATAAGCAGCTGGTATCTCTTTGAACTTTAGGCTTGGGACTCTTATTGACTACTGCCTGCTGTACCAGGGTAAATTATACTCTATTTATTCTAGTGTACTATTTAGTTGACTAGATGTTAGTACTATTTATATATTCTAATGATTTCCAATTCTGGCTGCATTTTAAAATCATCTGGAGAGCTTTAAAAATACTGTTGCCTAGATGCCTACACCAGAGATCCTGATTTCAGGATCTGAAGGAGAACCTGGGCATAGGTGTTTCTTACATTCTCTGCAGAGAGATTGATTCTAATGTTCAGGCAGGTCTGAGAACCACAGGCCTAAACCACTTAAAGGTCTATTTGTGGATTAACAACTAGACCATATTGTTAGGCAGTTTTTATTCACATTGTTCATTAGAAATATAATAAAGATGCATTATACAAATTGCTCTTTAATTTCAAGACAGAAGTGTTGCTCAGGGAAATTTTAGCTGAGACAATTTTGAAATGTGAGGAGCATATGAAACAGATAATGCAGAGCCCAGAGAAACAGAATTTAAAAGATAGGAACTGAAAGGAAGATGCTGGAAAAAAAGAAAAGAAAAGAAAAAAACCACTCAGAATTTCAATACACAAATCACTGAGTAGATTTCTTGCTGTCTGGGTAAGTGTATCTATTTTCAAAAGTGCTATTAACATAAACAGAGCAGTAAATCTGGGGCACCATACTTTTTTTTTTTAAGTTGTTAAGAAGAATTATATCAGTCTGCAGGTGTCACACACAGTTACTCAGAATCAGAAAGAAGGCTGATCGGGGGTTAGAAGATCTCCATCTATCTATCTTTTTGCAACCAACCACGTCCAGGCTGTTTATTTAATACTTCCTCTTGCTAATGAAGATACTGGTTGGGGATGGGTCGGGCTTTCCCATCTCAGCAAAAGACTGCAAGATTTGAACGTGCCCTGCTGCTGGCTTCGCTGACCACAGCAGGTACCCCAAGCAAGAATCTGAGCAGTAATAACAGGTAACAACAGAGTGTGCATCAGACCTCTAACACTTTCCCTTCCAGTTTATTTCCTTTTTCTTTTTTTTTTATTTGCTTTTTCTCCATCATTTACCACTGTGTTCTTTTCCCTCTTCTTTTTACATTTTTCCAAACCAGCAAGTGCGGAGGCAAGACACATCAAAGCAGAGATGGGAAGTGAAAGAGCTCTCGTTCTGGACAGATTAGCAAGCAATGTGGCAAAACGAAAAAGCTCAATGCCTCAGAAATTCATTGGTAAGATTACGACCCTTTTTCCTGCTGTTGTTAGTAGATAGTTTAAATGAGATAACATAGGATGCTTATATATTACACAGGCCCTTAATTTCTGTTAAAATAAGGTAATTGGTTTTCCATTGTACACTTTTATTCTTTGTGCTTCATTTTGATAACTAAGGCAAATAGAATAAAATATTTTAAGTGAATAATCCTAACTCCTGAAGATGGGAGTATTTGATATCCAATTTCCTAAATGGAGTTGGTGTTAAAAATGTTGTTCCTTCCTCTTTATTCTGAATGACATATGTTGCATGAGAGAGTTTATGCAATTGACACCAGTAAGATGTTTGAGATAGCATTTTTGTAACCTTTTGTAATTGTATTTTACAAGTTGGTTCCGTAATCATGCCCCAACTTTTTTCATGCTCTAAAACTTATTGCCATACTTTCTTGAATTTAATTGAGGATTGGCTTTGAGAGAAAGTTGGGGAAACATAGATTTAAATAACAAAGCTGGATTCAATCATTTGTCTTACTGGAGTTAATTTTTATGCTACTGGTTTTCACGTTGTCAAACAATGCAACAGAATGAGATGGCTAAGAAAGAATCCTATTCTTTAAAGTGTTGGGGCTGCTGAACGACAGAGATGTTTTGTCCAACTCTCCCAGATGTTTACATAAATGTGACCATGATATTTAAAATAGATTTGTATTTGTGAAGGGGGCAGCTGAATTGAATGTATTAGTTTTGCTATAAATTGAAATTTGGTGATATTGAACAAAAATAGTTATCACACGAAAATAGACCTCCCTCAACACCAGTAGAATATTAGAAACCTATCAATCTGTTTTTCCAAAGCTCCTTGGTGCTATTGATGTCTTATTACAGTCCGTTTGTGCTTAATTCTTTTCAATAGCTTTTACAGATATTAAGTACCTGCCTGGTTTTTAAATCTGGTTAAATTTTATTCTGGTCTAGATAATTTTTATACAGGCAGATATTTTATGTGAATTATAGAGACATATTGAAAGAACTCATATATTTCAAAATTACCTATGTTGGTCTTTATGCTTATTTAAGTGCTTATGCCTTATTTATTTTATTTTGTTTAGCTGGAAAATTTTTGTATCCTTTTAATCACTTAAAGAATTGTGTCAGACTGGGGTGCCTGTGTGGCTCAGTCGTTAAGTGTCTGCCTTCGGCTCAGGTCATGATCCCAGGGTCCTGGGATAGAGCCCCACATCAGGCTCCCTGCTTAGCTGGGAGTCTGTTTCTCCCTCACCCCACTCCCCTTGCTTGTGTTCCCTCTCTCGCTGTGTCTCTCTCTGTCAAATAAATAAAATCTTAAAAAAAAAAAAAAAAAGAAGAATTGTGTCAGACTAAATAAAGTTGGTGCATTTCAGTTTAGAGAGACACACCCCTCCCACCCCCCCACCCATTACCATCTTCCCTCTCCTTCCTGAGAAGTGTCAGGGGGCACGTAGTGACCTCCATGTGGGGCTTAGGAGCAATGGATCAAGTGGATCAATTGTGATTCCAAGACATGATCTTAAGACATTGCTCATATATCAGTTGATTTTCACTTCTGTGAAGAAGTTCTGACTGGAGTCAGAACAAAGCAAAGTAGAGGTTTTTATTCTATGAATGTAATTTACTTTGTAATTTGATTTGGGGAAAGTTAGGACTCTAGAAATGGCTGTACTTGATGTGGAGAGGGACATGGGGAGAAATGGGCAAGAAAAAAAATGTAAAGTGACTCAATTTCAATCCAATTATTATAAAGGTGCTTTGGTCTAAGAGAAATAACATATGAGAGAAGATGCTTGGTCCTTGTAGCTGTCCTACACCTATAGTTGTTTTTTTGTTTTTTTTTTTAATTTATCCATTTATTTGACAGAGAGAGAGGGAGAGGGAGATGTGGGGCTCCATCCCAGGACCCTGAGATCATGACCTGAGCCAAAGGCAGATGGTTAACCGACTGAGCCACCCAGGTGCAGCTGTCCTAACCTATAGTTGAACTAAAACCCTACTTAATATAATAAAAGTTGCTTTGGTATTTTCATGGGTTTAAAAAAATACATTTCCTATGTCCAAGCCCATGCCATTCTGCTTGTTGCATCAGGGATCTGTTCCATTTGTTACCCTTGTAACCAAAGGATTTTTACTCCTTCATTTCCGGACTCAGGAGAGATGCTTATAGGTGCTGATTTCTCTTATCTTCTGAACCATCATGTTCTCTCTATTTGGAATCAGGAAACCCAGTAGAGTTAGCTCTTGATTTAAGCTGAGGTAGCAACTTCAGGGCTTCAGGGCCCTGAATAACTGGGGGAAATTTTGTTTGGTAAATTGTGGTATAGCGCAGTAGGAAGAACACTGGATTTGAAGCCGAATGACCCAGGTTCCGATTCTAGCTCAGTCATTTCTTAACCGTGTGTGTTTAGACAAATCACATAACCTTTCTGGGCCTCTGTTTACTCATCTGTGAAATGAGGAGACTGAATTGGTGATGAGGTGATCGGGAAGGTCCCTCCCAGCTTTATCATTCTACAAGTCTGCAAGATGAATTAGCAAAGGCTGCAATTATGAATACCATTTAGTGTTTGTAAGCTATATGTGTAGATTCAGGTAACTGTTTTCTCAAGGTTATACAGACAAGGTGTTTATGTTATGAACCATGTCATATATTTTAGTTGTTTTTTTTTTTTAAGAAGGTGTGGTTAAATCTGAGAATCTATAAAACAGCTGCATTAAGCCCAACATTCATCTATTTTACTGAAGGCATTACTACTTGTTCATTTGCTCTTTCACCCATCCATTCATTCCCGTCAGGAAATGGGGACAGCACTCCTGTCATATCCATGATGTTCTTGTTCCTGAACCCTGTTCTAATCTTCTAGCATTAGCTTATATCCTGAACCCTCCTTTAAGAGATCGTTTTCAAATAAAGGAAACCCCTTGAGTCATTTAATGGAATCAACCTTTCTGATAGAAAACAGTAATATTGGGGAGAGAAAAGGAACATTTTGACACTGCAGGGTATGGGATGAAGTGCTGCAAAACATACGGGGCTAATGTTTTCCCTCCTCTTCTCTTCTGTCTCCTATATTTCCTCTCCACGGTGCCGTTTTCTGAAAAGATTCAGCTGCCAGGGAAATGGCAAAGGGTAAAGTGTGAAGGAAGAATGAGTCACTCCCTTTAATCCTTGCTGACAAGTTGCACAGCACTCAGACCAACCTTGGCTTCCCTGACCTCTTGAACTATGAGGGTAAAGGTGAAATTATACCATCAGGTCAGCCTGTTACTTTCCCAGCAGGCCAAAGAGAATTACCAGTAGGTATCATTTTTCACACATTAGAAATGAACTGAGGAAGAGGGACAGATTGGGTTAAGTCTAAGTGCATTTAGAAACGCAAAAACTTGCCTCTATTGAAGAGTAAGAGTAAAATTAAATTGCTTCCATAGAAGAAAAATAAAATCATTTCTTTCCTAATTCTCCAAGAAATTTTGTTTCAAATTCTCTGTATTTAAGACATAAATTGACATGCAGTCATTAGAAATCAGCGTCTTTACATCATCAAAATAATTCTTCATTTCTCTTTTCGAAGGACACAATGGCTCACTTCTATTTTTTATTTATTTTTTAAAATTTTGTTTATTTATTTGACAGAGAGAGAGAGACAGCGAGAGAGGGAACACAAGCAGGGGAGTGGGAGAGGGAGAAGCAGGCTTCCCACTGAGCAGGGAGCCCTGGGATCACGAACTGAGCTGAAGGCAGACGCTTAATGATTGAGCCACCCAGGCACCCTAGGATACCTCACTTTTAGCACCTAACCCTTTTAAGAGTTCTCCTTTCTCTGCATCTTATTCTCCTGTTATAAACTTGTTTGACTAGACTTCTAACTAGGCCATCTTCAAATACTTGGCTCAAAATAGAGGCCAGATTTCTATCCTGGAGGGAGGAGGAAAATGACTACATTTCTGCATATTTCTTTTTGATTTTCATTCCTTCTCCAAAAACAGATGTGTTATTCTGACCGAAGTGGTTACCATAGCATCTCCTTATTATTTTTAATTTTATGTATTATTTTATTAAAGGAAGTTTTCATGTTGAAAACAACATGAAAAAAGATCTCACTCACCCGCGGTAAACATGTTAGTGAGGTTTTGACACTTCAACAAACACCATCGATTCTCCCTGTGAAGTAACTAATGAGAAATCGTCTGCTTTGGTTAACAGAGCGACAGGAAGCAGTTTGAATACCCGTTTCTAACAGCAAAAAGTATCTTCTCCCACCCCTTCCCAAGGAGCTGAAATCTATAATCCTATAAGTATTGCAGAATCATAGCATTTTAAGAGCTTGACGGGATATCAGGAACACCCAGCAAAGTTCATTCCCCAGGGAAGGAGGGAGGATTGGAGAGATGGAGAGATGCAGCTAGTGGGTGACGGAGCAGAGCCAGGACCGAGGCCTATAATGTGCTGCAGTCCAGGGCCTTCCTACCCTGGGAGGTCACCCAAAGCATAGTGTGTCATGTGTGCTATACCGGGGCTCTGGACATGGAGGAGTATAGTCAGTGAAAGCTGGTGGAAGAAAAAGCCCCTGAAGAAGGACAGTCATTCCCCACCCAGGGTGTGTTTTCTTGAGAAAAGAAGTCTTCCCCTGATGACTCCATCAGGACCGATGACATCCAAATAACAAGTCTTCTGCAGCAACAAAAAATGGTCCCCAGCTCAGTTTTCCTCACCCCCACCCCACGGCTCTCTCTGTGTTTGCTCCCCTTGCCTATTCTGTGGCTCCCTTCTACTTTCCTCCTCCTGGAAGAAATGTTAGTCACTTTAGTCTCATTTAGCTTGAGATCAGAGCCATTACCTCACAGATATTCCATCTACTCTCCTTGCCTGGCCCCCCACTCCTTTTTTTGGGCATGTGTTTGCAGGAAGAGTAAGTGATAATAGACATGGGATATGGTATGAAGGTAGCCAGCAAATACATTTCAGTGACTTGAAGAAACTTAAAAAGAAAACCTGAATATTTCCCATCACCCCTCATGATGCCTGTAATAGTGGAAATGTGTTATATTTCTAAAGTTCAAATCATTCCCATCCCCTTCAAAAAAACCTTTCAGTGGCTTCCCATTGGAATAAAATCTGAACTATCCAGGTGTTCTGAGTCTTGCACAATCTGTCTCCAAGTTACCTTTTCTAATTTTATCATTTCAGCCAACTAATCTTTTAATTCAGCCACAGTGAACTACTCCCACTTCTATGTGTACTTTCCCTCTTGTATATAATGGTTCTGTCCATGCTGTCTGGAATGCCCTCCCTGACATCTGCCCTTTAAAGTACACGTGGTTGGGATGCCTGTTAGGCATCCAACTCTTGGTTTCAGCTTGGGTGGTGATCTTGGGTCGTGGGATCCAGCCCTGCATGGGGCTCCATGCTCAGTGAGGAATCTGCTTGGGACTCTCTCTCCTTCTCCCTCTGCCCCTCCTCCCTGCTCTTTTTCTCTCTCTCTAAAACAAATGAATAAACCTTTATTTTTTTAAAGATTTTTTTTAATTTATTTTAAGAGAGAGAGCAGGGGGAGGGGCAGAGGGAGAGGGAGGAGCAGGCTCCCTGCTCTGAGCAGGGAGCCCGACATGGAGCTCGATCCCAGGACCCTGAGATCATGACCTGAGCCAAAAGCAGACCCTTAACCAACTGAGTCACCCAGGCGCCCCAATAAATAAATCTTTTTTAAAAAAATGTACGCATGGTCTACATTCTCATAGTCTCCTGAGTTCTCTCTCTGCTCTGTTCTCCCCCTGTACTCCAGGTGAGTTTAATAGACAGTTTTTTGTCATATACAGAACTGTCTCCACCACCATCACTGCCACCACCTCAGATTACAAGGAGACTTTAAAAAATAAGTTAATATTTGTCCCACATTACGTGGCATATTTGAGAAGCTGTCCGTATTTTTCTCTCTTCACTTTCTTGACTACTCTGTACTTTGTTCCACCACATGGTATTAGGGGTAACAATTTGTAATGAAATTACAAATGCAGTGTAATGCAGTGTAATGCTGTGTAGTGTAAATGCTGCATCTCCTATTGGATTGCAATTATGTTTGTACTCCTCAGGGCACCTAACATGGTGTGAGGCTAATAATAATAATAATAAAGATCTACCATTTATTGAGTGCTTACATATGCCAGGCACTCTGTTAAGAACTTACAAACACCACAACTCCATGCATCATAGATACTTCTTGATGCACAGTGCTAGTCCATTTGGAACAAAGCACAGTTGCTTGTCCACTGCTTATGGGGACCACGCCAGCAGAGAATCTGAAATCACTGCCAGTGGTGGGATTGTGCAGCCATGGACAAGGTAGCAGCCAGGAGACAGCAATTAAAGCTCAAACACAGGGGCACCTGGGTGGCTCAGTCAGTTAAGCATCTGACTCTTGATTTCAGCTCAAGTCATGATCTCAGAGTTGTGAGATGGAGCCCCACGTCAGGCTCCACACTGGGCATGGAGCATGCTTAAGATCTTCTCTCTCCCTCTCCTTGTGCCCCTCTCCCTTCCCTCTCCAAAAAAATAAAATAAAAAATAAAATCTTGAAAAAAGTGCTCAGACACAGGCAGATATATATGGGCCCTTAGACTGCATCCTAGTTCTCCATTAACTAACTAAGTGACCTTGGCAAGTTAACCTGTTTGTAGGTTAGGTTCTTACCGGACTAAGAGAGGCTAATTCATCTTAGGCAAATGAGAGAATATGCAAAAAGTACCTAGGACAGCACTGGATATATAGTAAAGGCTCAGTAAATAGTAGCTATTCTTGTTAGTGTTATATATAAGGCACAGTGCTAGGTAATGTGAAGTATAAAAACCAGAGGTAAAGAGATCAGGGTGGTGGATCTTGTCGCTCGGCCCCAAAGGCAGAGGTCTGAATCCATGTGCTCAGTTAAGGTCCCTTTTAGCTCTAGGCGGTGATTCTGTCCTTTCAGGTTGGCACTTGGAAGCCAACAACCATACACCCTCGGCACATTGCAGCAACTCGGGTCAGCCAGTTGCTCAGTTTAGAGTTACCAAAGCCTAGATAGTAGGGATTGAGCCCTTTAAAAAAAAAAAAAGCACAGGTAAGGAATGGTCCTGGTTCCTAAACTCAGGACTTGCTGTTGCCAATTGTACTTTCATCAGAAGGAAGCCTCTAATTCAGCCTGAAGCTGCTATCATTAATCATTCAAAGGTGTGGTATGATTCTGACTACAAGCTGGACTAGAGGCTCCGTGCAGGTTTGGGAGAAGTTACACTCTTGTGGTTTGACTAACCTTTTTTATGAGTGTGTTACTAAAGAAACGTGAGCTCTTGGCTTTTCAATTACTGTAGCTTACCCCTTCTGGGTTTCATACACATTGAGTCATCATGTCTACAGGTGACTGATAATCATCTGCACTACTGAAGTTACCGTAACTCAGAGATGAGGGGATCTGATGATTGCAGGTTGCATGCACGTGAAGATCTGAGGCTCTCCTGTCTTCACAGTGAACAATGGTCTGCCTTAACCACAGAACTCAGTCACATATTTCCACTCATCCAGGGCTGTATTTTCCTCTTACTGTTTTGCCTCTTACAACTTTAGCACTCAGCTGTCTTCTGACATGTGCTGCAGGTGGTAGAGACTGTGAAACTGTAGGCCTAGTTCAGTAAAGCAAACTCTTGGGAGAAAGGATAAAAGCAGTTTGTGATGTGCCTGCCCCACCCCGGAAACCTTCTGGAACCTCTGTTAGATGAAAAGATAAAAAGATTCTCAGGGACCCCTGGTATTTGAGCAGTGGAGTACAGCCAGCCACACTGGAAAATCATCAATGACCTCGAAAAGGCCAAGAAACCAAAGTTCATCATTTCTATGTCACTTTCAGGGGAGTGAATATTTGTGACCTTAGCTGGCTTTCATGTTCTCAGCCTCACTCTTTCAAACAGCTATCAAAGATATATCCAATCTGGAAGTTGAAAATAAGAACCACTGATGACTTTGGCAAAGGTCTACTTTTCTGTTGCTTTTGACTGAGTTGCCAAGGCAGGGTGTTTTTCTTTGCAGATTTTTTCTCTCAGGTGTTTGTCTAGAAACTGTCAGATTGGCCTTAAGGTAGTGTGGATGCAGGACAAATCCATCTTATTCAATTAGCTCTTCTAGCTGGTCTTTCTGGCTTCAATTCCTCACTGTTCTGGTCTTACACTTTGCTGTTCCATTAATATTCTGAAAATTACATTTTGACACAAGCCTCCCTTGCTCAAGGGCATGAAGCGGTTTGCTCTTCATTCAAATCTAAATCTTATGGTTGGTCATTCAGAATGCCATCTTTTGGTTCTACCGCGTGTTAACTTTTTTCAATATCTCCCCAGATCTGGGATGCAAAATGCCAGGAAACCCACAGGGCAAGAAAATTATTTCGTTTTTTAGTTCTCTCTCAATCTTCCTGATTATACCAAGGAAAAACACTTAGACTTAATTTGGATGTTAGTTTTCTTCCACATTAATCTCACACTTGGTAATCTCTGTTTGGTTTTGTTTTTGTTTTTTTTAAGATTTTATTTATTTATTTGACAGAGAGAGACACAGCGAGAGAGGGAACATAAGCAGGGGGAGTGGGGGAGGGAGAAGCAGGCCTCCTGTCGAGCAGGGAACCCAACGTGGGGCTCGATTCCAGGACCCCGGGACCATGACCTGAGCCGAAGGCAGACACTTAATGACTGAGCCACCCAGGCACCCCAGTAATCTCTGTTTTTAACAAAGAAAGGGGATCTTGTGTCCAGGTAGTCACAGTATCTGATCAAAACTTAAATAAATCGTTCTGTTTCCTTGTCTTTAGTTTTCATAGTTACCTTCTATTTGTGGTGAGTCTAGCTTTCTGTTTATGTTAGTGATAGAAAGTTTACTTAAGAAGCAAATTCATGGGCGCCTGGGTGGCTCAATTGGTTAAACGTCTGCCTTCAGCTCAGGTCATGATCTCAGGGTCCTGGGATCAAGTCCAGCATCAGGCTCCCTGCTCAGTGGGAAGTCTGCTTCTCCCTCTGCCGCTCCCCCACCCCCCACCCCCACTCATGTGCTCACACATGCTCTCTCTCTCAAAAATAAATAAAAAATCTTAAAAAAAAAAAAAAAGCAAATTCATTTTAGCAAAAAAAAAAAAGAAAGAAAATGTGAACTGATTCCAACAAAACAAAACACCCTAACATTTACCAGGTGCTTTCTATGTACCAGGCATTGTTCCAAGCACTTCCCAGTGACCCTGGGAGGTAGATACAGTTATTATCCCATTACACATGAGGACACGGAGCCACAGACATGTCAAATAACTTGCCTAAGGTCATGCAACGAGTAACTGATGAGCCAGCGTCAGAGCCAGGCCATCTGATCCAAGAACCCATGCACTCAACCACCACACTACCCTGAGGTGTCAGTATTGCAGAATGTGAAGGAATAAGTGAAGGTTGAAAATTCTGTATTTCCTACTCCCTGATACAGCTACAGCCAGACTCTCTTACTCTTCCCTGCTCCTGTCCCACGTAGTCCCACTTCTCTGCCTTCAGTCATGCTCCTCCCTCAATTAGGATGTCTTGTCGACCTCTCTGAAAATCTAAGTTGTACCAGTACATCAAGACCCTTCTCAAAATCTGTTTTCTACGAATGCTTTCCCTGCCCCAGGTACTCCTGAATTTTTTGCATTTCCTTAACACTTAAATATACAGGGATGCCTGGGTGGCTCAGATGGTTGGGCATCTGCCTTCAGCTCAGGTCACGATCCCAGGGTCCTGGGATCGAACCCCATTACAGGCTCCCTGCTGAGGGTGGAGCCTGCTTCTCCCTCTTCCTCTGCCTGCCGCTTCCCCGTGCTTGTGCTCTCTCTCTCTCTGTCATAAAATCTAAAGAACAAAAACAAACAAAAAAACACCTAAATATACAGTTCGCAGCAAACTGCCTTACCTTTGCCTTATAATTCTTTTTACAGAAGACATGTTACTCCCTTGCTTAAGTGCCTCAAATGTGGCATTTAGAATAACATCAGGGTCTCTCCTGGGTGGCTCAGTTGGTTGAGGTTTCCAACTCTTAATTTCAGCTCAGGTCATGATCTCAGGGTCATGAGATGAGCCCCTTGTCAGTCTCTGCACTCAGCGAGGAGTCTGCTTGAGATTCTTTCTCTCCCTCTGCCCCCTCCCCGCTTGCATGCACGCACGTTGTCCCTCTCTCAAAATAAATAAAATCTTTAAAAATAAAATAAAATCAAAGGCCTCCACAGAGCAGGGCAGCCCTTTCACAACTTCTAACATTTATTTTTTTCCAATTCCATGGATACAGGTCTCGTTTCTCTCCCACTAGGTTGGAGACACCTCAAGAACAGGAACTGGTTCTTCCAATTCTTTTGTTTTCTTGTGTTCTTTCATTATCGGACCCTTTACTGTATGGCAGTGACAGGTTTTGGAACCATAACATGCCTAGGGAGTGTTACAGAAGAGAGGATATGGTTCAGCAAATCTCTCCAGAATCTAGTGTCTACAGAATGAAAAATCATCAGCGATACCTTAGCCTCACTTTCAGTACTTGACACATCCTCCCTGCTTTCTCTTCCTTCTACCAGCCACTCACCACCGAGCACATCTGCTATCACTGCAGACCCTGCTCCTGCCTTCCCTGTGGCCAGAGAGCCTCTGTTTTCTAACACACAACACCCACACGCCCCAAAGGTGGCTAAACTCTGTTTTCAGAATTTCTCAGCAGTTTGACATGAGCAGTAGGAGAGGGTGACCACAAGTAAATTTTTCAGTTAAATGCGGGATGGGTCCTAATGATCACATGTGTATCAATGATGCAATTTTTTCAAGCAAAAGAATAATATACTTTATGAAAGGGACAAAGACCATGATCTTTCAAGAAAGCTTTTCTAAGACTTTCTACATTTGCAGTTCTTTTACTTAAATCTCAGTCTGGTGACAATGTGTTTGAGGAGTGGTAAGTTGGAGGTTTGGGGGCTATTTTTTCTGCCTCTGTGGCTATTTAAAAAGTTGCAGAGGCCAGTTGCTGAGAGTCCCCACTTCTTGCAGCACTTCTGTCCCCCGAGCTCCCTTGTATTACAAGCAGAGAATAACAAGCAAAATAACAGTTTGGGAATTGATTGGGTGTTGAGAGTCCATGGACAGTCGAAGTGTAGAGGTGGCCACGCTCCTGCACAGTGGTAGCTTCCTGGCTCCCTGCGAACCCTGCCCTGGGGTCCTCTCGCTTCTTTTTCTCTCCTTTTCTCCAGCACTCCCCTCTGACGTGAGCAGTGGAAACAGCTCACGTTGTAGCCTCAACTCATTGACGTCTCTGACTCTCCCTTTTGCCTGCTGGCTAAATTTATTTTGACTGTCCAAATGTGTGCTGTCAGCCACTGTCCCTTGAGACTGTCCCCAGCACCAAATGGAACCATCCTGCCTGGGCTGGGTGTTCTTAAGCAGGCCGCATGTCTTTCCTCCCTTTTCAAGGACTCTGGAAAATCATTTTATAAACTCTGCCTTTGTGTTCTTCCTCTTGTAATTGTTTCTTTCACTTGTTCTAGGTGAGAAGCGCCACTGCTTTGACGTCAACTATAATCCCAGCTATATGTACGAGAAAGAGAGTGAGATAATACAGACCCGGATGATGGACCAAGCCATCAATAATGCCATCAGCTATCTTGGTGCCGAAGCCCTGCGCCCCTTGGTCCAGACCCCACCTGCTCCCACCTCAGAGATGGTTCCAGTTATCAGCAGCATGTATCCCATAGCCCTCACCCGTGCCGAGATGCCGAATGGTGCCACCCAGGACCTAGAAAAGAAGAATATCCACCTGCCAGAGAAGAGCCTGCCTTCTGAAAGAGGCCTCTCCCCCAACAATAGTGGCCATGACTCCACGGACACTGATAGCAACCATGAAGAACGCCAGAATCACATCTACCAGCAAAATCACATGGTCCCCCCTAGGGCCCGCAATGGGATGCCACTTCTGAAGGAGGTCCCCCGCTCTTATGAACTCCTCAAGCCCCCACCCATCTGTCCAAGAGACTCCATCAAAGTGATCAACAAAGAAGGGGAGGTGATGGATGTGTATCGGTGTGACCACTGTCGAGTCCTCTTCCTGGATTATGTGATGTTCACTATTCACATGGGTTGCCACGGCTTTCGTGACCCTTTTGAGTGTAACATGTGTGGGTATCGAAGCCATGATCGGTATGAGTTCTCATCTCACATAGCCAGAGGGGAGCACAGAGCCACGCTGAAGTGAACATCTGGTCCCAGAGATGATTGACGTCCGAGCATTCGACATCATTTGTAAAAACCGACACCCCACCTAACAAGTTATTCTCCGAACAAACTCAGTTCCAAACTCCTCTCCATACCATTTTTAGTGTCCAAAGGGTCATGTTCACATGGGCAACAGGGAAGCGCTGTCTTCATTCAGAAATTGTTTGCAGATATATCATGTTATCATTTTTGTGAAACATTTGTTTTCTCATCAGGGACTTGAATTTTTATGATATTTAAAAGCCAGTGAAGTCTTTGGTCATTATCTTTTGCAGCAATGGAACAAGCAGTCCTTGGGGTTTGTTGCCAGTCAGAAGAGTCCCCCAGTTGTGCTGCATGAGACATTCTTTCTGAGATACATCTGTGGAAAAGCCTTTTGGTCATATGCCAGTTCCACAAAGAAGAAGAGCTCACCAGCTAACCTCGCTGGGAAGCCACACCCTTCTGCACTTAACACAGGCTGGAAGTCTAGGATATAATCTCCTCATCCCAAATTAGAGTCTAATAGGAAGGAAAAGAACAGCCATAAAATAAGTATCTGTTATCAGTTACTGAAGACTCCAGTCTCCAAGCATCAGACCCATTTCTTACCACACAATGAAAAAAAAAAAATCAAGTCATTTGATGATACTTCTGCTTCTACCCTTTTACCCTCCCGTATCAATTAAAAAGCTGCTTTGGGTTAAACCAATCATCATAGGAGGAATTCTATACCAGAAGAACTAATGGTTTTAAACATAGGCCATAATTGAAACTCCACAAAGTTGTCCGCTATGGCGTCTATGTCCTGTGATCAAGACTGGCAGAACTGGACTCTGAGGGGGAGATGGTTTAACGCCGGGAGGAGGCAGGGAGAGCTACTTGAAAGTTCTTGGTCTCCTTCATGGAGCATTAGTATACAGGCCTAAAGCAAACTTGCCGATGATTTTTTTTTTTGACAGAAAACAGCCAAACAATCCAAAAAAGCGTGAACTATTCTCCCCCTCCCCACAGGCGCTTCCTGAAGAAGTAAGGAGGGGCGCACCTCTGCTGACAGGTTCTCTGTGATCAAGCCGGGTGGATTTTTCTCCCCATTTTAAGTGGAGCTACTGTAGGCCAGGAAGATTCCTGAAAGTCAGATCTTGGTCCTGCAGATGTATTGGGCAGCTTTGTAGCTAATTATGAGAGACATGCTATCAAGGAAAAGCGCAGGGATAATTGTAAAATTAGTACTGCAGTAGGGGGTCCCAAAATCTGTTTGTGAATTCCATATTGGCTGCTAATTAGCTATATGACTTTGGGCACATCACTAAACTCTTAAAACTGAGTTTCTTCAACCATAAAATAAGAGTTGGGCTTAGACACTCTCTAAGGTCCCTTCCAGCTTTAAATTTATGTGATTATGCTGTAACCCCAGTTATCTTTTAAGCCTTTTAATGTATGGGTATTAAGCAGGAGAATATGTATATGAATACCTGTTTCACATTTCTTTGGTGTGAAAATGGTAGCGTTAAGTTTTTCCTTTAACCACTGAGTCGTGAATGTGAAGAGGATGGTGGGGAGGAACAAAAAAACAGGAAGGTATTTTGATCTTGCCCCAAAGTGTACACACAAGGTGGCACCTGCAGCTGCTTTTGCCAAAGCCTTTTTTCCCCCCCCTTTTTAAGAACTGGTGTTAACGAAAATAAATTCTGCTTCCAGGGACAACTTCGTGGAACCTATTTACAAATTAAGAGTAGTTTTGTGCACATTTCTACCAGAGTCAAGAATCCCCAGTTCCTGTTAGATTCGCATTTTATGTATCTGCCTTGGTATTTCGAAAGGGCTTAGGCATTAGACTCAAACTCAACTAATTTATGTGCTGCCAGTAATTAAAATGTTCCACCTCAGACTGCACAAATGGCTTATCCTTCCTTGTAGCATGGCGTCTGTCTCAGGAAAAAAGATTTTGTGAAATTCCATGGTAACAGTCCCAACATGTTTGAGATTTCGGCTAAAAGACTAGATGTATTTCAGTGCAGAGTCTTCAACATTTCGCTGTATTTCCGTAATCCTAGACTCCAAGCTACGCCAGGTTACTGACACCCACTGTGGCAGAGGACCTGCTTATTATACTCTTGAAATGCCACACATCTTGTTGACTTTCAGGGGACAAAAGAAAGAGAATCTGGAAGCGAGAATTAGTTGGAGAGAAAGCAGGGGAAAGCAAGCATTTCCAACAGATTCGTGGGAAAGTCTTTCTGAAGAAGCCAACTTTTGCACCTTAAGATAGTGAAAGAGGCCCATCCCACTGACCTGGGGACTTTTTTGAAGACATGACCCTCATTTTCCCTGTGACTAACAGATTTTCTGAATGATTTCCATTCTTCTGAGGTCAGTTTTCTAAGTGGGATGACCACTCACAAATGCTACTTTCACTGTAGCGTTCTGGGCCTAGATTGGGGCACACCAAGTCCAGAGGAAATTTATATGTGCAAACTCCACATTTGTAAATTGTAAAGTTGAGCCAGGTAGTATGTAGTGGTTGCCACCACACTGGTAAACATTTCCTTCTGTAGGCACCCCTTATACCAATAAATGCCCCTTCCCCTTGCTGGAGGTAAGAGGAGAGGGTGAAGGAGAATCTTAGCACAATCGCCAAGAGAGAGGGGCAGAGTCAGAATTCACATCCGACCGTGTTGGACAGTGAGGTCCTGCAGCAGCTTCAGACAGCACATTTCCTTTCTCAGTCAGAGTCCCTCTGCCATGCGCCTTGTAGGTCTGATCTGTCCGTCATTTCCCACCACACACCCAGGAGGCCACAATCCGGGGGAACAACCAACCGCACGAAAAGTTCCCTTGCAGCCAAGGTGACAGAATTGGGCTAAGGGGGAAAGGGAAGAGAACTAGCTCTCCAGATGTTCCTCATCACCCCACTTGAATTGTTGCACAGGTATTTCCTTACTGGCAGAGAAATAAACAGAAGTGTCTCCCCTATTACCCTTCACCACCACCACCAGGGGAAGAAAAGATATTGATAAATCCACCAGCCTTTAGATTCCTTAAGTCATTCTCCCTAAAAGATACTTGCCTTGACACAGAGAAGCTAACTAATCTTATGCCTTACTACCCATTCTGAGCCGTTCCTGACTCAGCTTCTGACTTTGTCAGTGACAACATTTCTCACCTTTTAAATGCAGCGCTTAACATTTTGCTAGGCCCATACTCACAGTGGCCCAGATATAAAGTGACCTCAGATTTCTTTTGCAAAGAAAAAAAGCACAAAATGTTGCTTAGTTGAAGCACTGTGTTATGAACAAATCTCACACCAACATAAGGTTTTTCCAAGTAGTCTCTGTATCACTGTTCTTATTCTCCTCCTCTGCTTTTTCCCCTCTGCTAAATGTGAGATTTAGCATGTTTTAAAGGAAAAAGCAGTACTGCTGATACATATCCCAGCACAGGCAGTAAGACCGTAATGGAAATGTTAAATGCTTAGAGTCCTAACTTTAAAGTGTACCCCACAGAGAACTGGTCTGTTGGTCTCTAGTGGAGATTTGGAAACTCGAGGCCACTCAAGATTTGAATCCTCAGAGATAGCCAAGCTCTTTCACAAAGACTTGGAATTGAGATTTATGAGCTCAAGAAAAGAAAGTGGAGTGAGGAAAATCTTGTCCTAGAAAATACCATCAGGCTATGCAGAAGAAGATAAGAGATACACAATGATATGTCTTCTCTTTTAAAGAAGTGGGAGCTCTTTTTACCCTCAGTATAGATCAGCGAATCTTTCTCTTCAGGCAGAATTCAGAAAAACAGAATGGATTTGGGACTTAAGTGCCTGTAAAGAAGACAATTTTGGCCTGAAACCAAAGGCTAGACCCAGGCCACCCTAGGAAAAGGATTCTGTTCTCTAAAGCGAAAGGACTGAATTGTTCTGCGAATGAGGACCGTGGACTCAGAAGAGCCTGCAAGAGAAGTGTAGGCTTTTGACTTGCGTGAGCTCAGAACCTAAGACTGTAGCTCCATTTACCCAAGTTGTAGATAGTGTGTACCCCACCATGCCGTCAACATGATAAACAGGTCTTTGCACTTTGAAAAAGTTGAATGCAAGTTTTCTCTGAATATTACAAGACTGGACTGTCATATGCATTGATGTTGACTGAGCTGTCATTTGAAAATGGAATGTTAATGTCTTGATTAAAAAATGTAAGGACACAGTATCTACCTCCCGAGGATGTTACGAGGTTTTATGTAATTTTGTCTATGGGATGATGTTACTTGGGGGGGCAGGGTGGATGATTACAAATTTTCCACTCTATGTATTGTATGTAGATTTAAAGACATGGAGATATTCAAAGGCCATAATAGGACCATGATTCAGTAATTCAGTAGCCAGTGGAGGCCTCTGATCTCTAGCACAGTTTCCTTCATGTTATTTTAATGTGTGAAAGTAAAGAATATGCTGACAATTAGAACCAATATAAGTGAACCTCATGCTAAAGACACTTCATGGCATTGCAGCCAGGGAAGTAGGAATGGCTTTGCTCCCTCCCTGTCTCATGAGTTCTCGATTATTAACTCCCTGAGTAACTTAGAGTCTCCTCAAATGGTCCATTTGTCTCTTGACCATCTGCTGTCCATCTCCCTGTTGACTCTACTCTAGAAAGCCTGGAGAGCATCCCATAATGTCACCCACCTCTTCACAAGCCTGTGGGGCCTAGCTTCTGAAGTTGCTTTGCTTCTTCCTCTCCTAAAAAGACTGAGAACAAACATTTTAAAATATTAGGAAAATGGGGCAGCCTTAAAAATTATCCCATTGCCAGTGACTCGTTTATACCAGGACTTTTCCAGGTTAGCAGACAAAACCCTTTTTGGATGGGTCTGCTTCTGTGGGTTCACAGAAACCAAATTACTGTGGGTTGCAAAGAATTAGCAGGTCATTTGAAAAGCAGACATCCCTTCACCCAGACTGTGGTTTTGCATGCTCAGGTTCTCAGTCTATGAGCTTTGGTGAGGGATCATTTTGGCTACTGGAAAAACCATGGGTTATTTTTAATTTCTGGTTGCCAAAGCCACCACACGTGTGGTCTGTGGATGACCCTTGTCTGCAGAATGACAGGGGAAGAAGGGAACCTGGTTTGGGGGTTCACAGGGGCTCAGGGTGACCGTCCCCCCAGGCGGAAGGGAGGGAGCCCTTGCCGAGTGGTTTTGACACGGCCTGTGCTCATAGCATTCTCAGCTGGGTTTCTCAGAAATGCCCTCCCTGCCCAGCAGTGACCTTCCCTCTGAACTCCTATTGAGTTTTACCCAGAGTCCAACCATTTGGAGCACTTAATGTGTAAAGACTTTGTAAAGACTGTTTAAAGAAAGTCAGCTTCTGAAATGTAGCAATGCTAACCTTGCCAGAACCATGAGTACACTGTCACATCAAAAAAAAAAAAAAAAAAATCCTGCTAATAATTTTCAAGGTTTCTTTATCATGTTTGATTTTTACACTGAAAAATAAAAAAAAAAATACTGGTGTGTTTAAAATTAGTCATTGTGCATGCCTGTCATTTGTCATTGTCAGAAAATGGAAGGGTTTAATTCTGCCTCTAGGACTGTTTTCTTAATTTAGCCCCTCTGGCTGCTTCTTAAAGTCCAAGTACCAAGGTAAATGAAATTATCACCGAAATAAGGCATCTGTTCTGATGCCTTGCTGAGCCTGCCATTGGCATCCTGTTGCTGGCTCCCATACCCCTAGAGTAGGGTTCTGGTTCCACTGGCCCTTAGTTCACTAAGGGGACCCGAGGAAGCTGGGGACTGGATTTGGCAGGACCAATACTGCGGTGTCTCCCAGTTCCAAAGCATAGCTTTGCCCTTGCTCCCAGCAGGGGTTCTTCCTAGAAGATAGGCAAGTCCTGGCTTTGTCACCTCTGGGGTCTCAGAAACATCCAAGTTTCTTGGGAATTTGGGAAATTCAAGTGCAGTCGCTAAACTCAGCCACACTTACCTTTTTTCTTTTTTACTTTTTTTTTTAAAGATTTTAAGTAATCTCTACACCCAATATGGGGCTCAAACTTACAACCCCAAGATCAAGAGTCACATGCTCTACTGACTGAGCAAGCCAGGTGCCCCAGCTGTATTTAAATATAGTCTTAAGAGGGGGGCCTGGGTGGCTCAGTCATTAAGTGTCTACCTTCGGCTCAGGTCATGATCCCAGGGTCCTGGGATTGAGCCCCTCGTTGGACTCCCTGTCCAGCGGGGACCCTGCTTCTCCCTCTCCCACTCCCCCTGCTTGTGTTCCCTCTCTCGCTGTGTCTCTCTCTGTCAAATAAATAAAATATTGAAGAAAAGAAAGAAAGAAAGAAAAAGAAAGAAAGAAAGAAAAAAAGAAAGAAAGGAAGTCTTAAGATACTTGGAGGCCCAAACCTGAGGTGCTGAGGAGAAAGTCCTAGGAGAATGGCATAGAGATTATTCAGCTTTCTCCCTGTCTTGGTATCTTCTGTTCTCTCTTAGAACATGACAGTAAAGAGTCTAGGAGGTGATCTGGCTTTCCGCTCAGCAGCATCTCCTCCCTGCAGCGCCAGACTGGAGGCCCTCCAGCAGGTTTTGCTGTCTCAGCACTGAGGGCAGGGAGAGAGGAATTCCGTCGCAGCCTGCATTTGATTACAATACTAAATACATTGCAAAGCGGCCTTTGGGTAGCTGAGTCTCAGCCTTAGAGAGAATGGTATATGGCCTTCCTCCTCCCCACTCCCTCCCCAAAGCAGAAGCAGCTTGGAGAGAAAGGGAGACCAGGAGACCTGATCCCATTTGCCAGTGAGCAGCGGAGAGAGCTCTGGGGCTGGCTGGTGCTGGGCTCGGGGCTGGATAGGCTTCCAGCCTTCCTTTCCTAATTCCTGGGTACTAATGTGACACTTCAGAGGGTAGTGGGCCTAGCAGGGGAGGCCACCCCACACCTGCACACTCTTCCTCCCCCTCCCCATCACTCAACACAACCAGGCCAATCACACAGACCGCGGTGCCCAAACCTCCACCTGCAGGCAACTGCCATCCAAGGGCAAGCAGGGGGACAAGGACCTGTGTCCCTTCCCTCACCTCCCATTCCCTAGCACCCAGAGTTTGAGGAAAAGTGGAGATGAGAGCTCTGGGAAGGCCAGGAACGCTGAGGGATGGTGGAGGAGCGCATGGGGCCCCGAGACACGGTTCGTGCTGCAGAGCATTCCCGGTCAGACATTGTTTGCATAAAAGCCAAAAGCCACTGCACCTGGGGTGGGGAGGCCCTCTGGGGAGGTACTCCCTGGCTTGGGGGAGAGGGGGAAGGAAGGTGTCATGGAAA
This sequence comes from Mirounga leonina, assembly GCF_011800145.1. NCBI lineage: Eukaryota > Metazoa > Chordata > Mammalia > Carnivora > Phocidae > Mirounga > Mirounga leonina. The sequence continues at coordinate 25,386,128 of NW_023270503.1, read as the reverse complement.
GTCCCTGAAGGACACGGGGTGTTGAATCTGCTGCGGTTTTGTTTTTAACTCTGTCTTGACCTGTGAAGTAGGCAGCTGCCTCCCTTCCCCCCAGATAACAGAGCTTCCCCCAGAAGAATGTGAATATACCCAAGGAGAGAGCACTGCAGTGGAAAGTATGGAGGTTAGAGGGCTTGTGGGTGATGTAAGCTGCCCCCCCTTCCCCAGGACTGATGGGGCAGGAAGCCCTAGAGTAGTCTTTTCCCATCACCTCACCTCCCCCCACCCCGCCCCAGGCCCCCTGGCCCAGAAGAGCTGCCTAGTCAAATAAACCACAGCCCTGGGGGCGGCTGGTGGGAACTAGGGGGGCAGATGCCACCTCCTCCCCAGGCTTGTCCTTCCACCAGGTCAATCCCCACCCCACCCCCACTGGAATTAGTCTCAGCACCTCGACCTCCCTGTCACTCACAGACCCTACCCACCTTCCTTAGACTGCGGCCAGGGCGGGGAGGGGTGGGGCGCGGGGGAGACAGAGTCAAGGAATCCAGCAAAGCTCTGAAGTCTCAGTAAAGCAAATGATAGCCTGGTGCAGACTTCAGGGGGCTTCCAACCCCAGCCCTGCCACTCTCTGGGTGACCCTGGGCACTTTCATTTCCCTCTCTGGGCCTTAATTTTTCCCTGGAACTGGATCTCTGAAGTTCCTTCCAACTGAGACGGAAGCCTGGCCTCAACCCCATGGCTCCAGCCAGGCCTTTCCTCTAACTCCAGAAAGAAGAGGAGCGAAAGAGGGTCCTGTGCCCTCTTCCTTCTCCCCTCATCACACTCGGGCACTGACAGAGAGGTGGGGCGCTGGGGCAAGGGTTAGGGCGGCCTATGATTTCCCAAGTGGTCGCGTTCTAAACCATTCTATGAAATTCCAATCCTGGCGCCCAGGAGTGTGGGGCACGGGGAGGTGACGGTGGACTCGTGGCCTCGGAATATGGGCACGGAGGCTGGGTCTGAACTCCCGGCCCCGACCTCACTCAGGTTCTCTTAACTCTGCGTGGACTCAGACACCTGATTCCCGGGTCGCGGGTGCCCGGGCGAGGAAAGCGAAGGCCTGGCGGAGGGGGAAGGGGTGCGGTGCGAGGTGGGAGCTGAGGGGGGTGTGAGGGGAGGGGCAGCTGCACTTCTGAGAAACAGCTCGGCGTCTCAGCAGCCCGCAGCCTAACCCCCTGCCTGCGGCTTCACAGCTCGCTCCTCCTGCCGCCCACGCCGCTCGGGGCCTCTCCGGGGGTCGGCAGCCCCCGCGGAGGCGGCGGCTGCTGGGGAGGAGCGGCAGCTCGGGGGACAGCCGAGTGGAACCCATGGCGTTGGGGGGCGGGGGGGTGGAAAATGCAGGGAGGCGTGGGGCGCGTGACACCCCGGGAGTAAAAAGCCATCCCTCCCCCGGGGTCCCGAGCGCCGGCCCTCTGCACGCCTGTGTGTCTCCCCCCACCCCAGCTCCACCCCGGACCCCAGATGCTCTCCCATCACATCGGGGTAGGATCCAGAAGTGAAACTGCTCCGGGTCACAGCCCAGCGCCGCCGCTGCGCCCCGCCCCGCCCTTCCGGGCACTGCAGCCCCGCAGGATCTCCCAGCGCTCCGGCGACTGCCGGGGAGGAAACTGGGGGAGGGGAAGGGGAAGTGCCCCCGCGGGGCAGTCTGCAGAGCGCGGCCTTCTCTCCTGGGGGTGCCCGCTCGTAACCACGAGTGGGAACCTCGAGAGGCGTCGACATTCACGGCGGGAGCCGAGCGGCGGCGCCTGCACTCCCCGCCACGGCCGCTGGGTGTCACTGCCGCCGCGCGGCTGAGAGGCTCGGGCGCCGTCGGCAGGCGGGGGCGCGGGTCCCGGGGAACCCGAGCGCCCGGCCCGCCGCGCCCACGAGGTCCTGCCGGGCCTTCGCCGCCCAGGCCCCGCGAAGCTTGGCTGCGGCGCTCGGACCTCGCTCCCCGCCTGGCGTCTGGGGGCCCCCACGCGGCCCTCGAAGGAGAACAACCTAACCCCGTGCCCCGCGAAGGACGGGCCCATGGCTGTGGCTCCACGCGAGCCTCTTTCCGCGGGGACAGGGGACCGAGGCGCGTACTCTGCGGCCCCGAAGCGCGCCCCCTGGCGAAGCGGGCCGGCCTTCCCCGGCGCTCGCAGCCCCTCGACGGCTCGGCGCCCTTCAGTCCAGCCAGGCCGGTGGTTGGGGGGGGGGGGGGGGGGAGCCGAAGGGCGGCGGCGGGGGCAGAGCGACTGCGGGATCCTCACTCCGACTCCTGATCTCGCCTTACTCGTGCCGCCGCCCTTCCCCAGCCCCCAGCTCATCCCTTAGATGTGCGGGACGCGGTGGCTCAGCTTGGAAGAAGAGAACCAAAAGGTGGGAACCTGTATCGGGACTGCTGGGTGTAAGAGGTCGGGGAGCAAGGAGATGCCCCGGAATCCTTTGGAAAATCGCGGTAGTGTCTGGTAGGAATACCCACTTCTGTCACGTCCTGGATCTAACTCGGGGCGCAGGGTGTGCAGGTCAATGCAGAGGAATACGTCTTTGGCGGCACTCCTGGGAGGTGCAGGCGGCCTCCCAATCTCCCTCAGTTTCCCCTAAACCACTCCAAAATACACTCAATCCAACTAAAAACAAACTGCCCACCATGAAAACGCAGCTCCAACAGCACCCCCAGGTACCCAGCAGTGAAAAACCTGCCTCTTCCTTGGAGCAGATGCAGCCCTCCACTAGGGGCGCTAGACTCCATCACAGTTCACCCCACAAGGGATTGAATTTCAGACCTCAATCCATCTCAGCCCAGATAGTACCCCCCACTTCCTAACACCCCTACCTGTATGGAGATCATGGAGAACCCCTGGGGACCAGCCTCAGCCCCCAGGATCACCCATTCTGTGGCTCTAGACTCCAGTCTGCATCATCCAACTTCCCCAAGATCCCAATGTCTTTTCCCTCCTTGCTCAACTCCTTACCCCAGCTGGAAGCTCAGAATCCTCTGTCCTAAGAGGCCACACTGTGCACCTCACTCCCAAGCCCCAAAGCTAAGGTTCTGCCAACAGCACAGGACATGAAAGCCAACTCTGCCACAGACCCCACCTCTGTGCAAGTTGGGCCAACCAACCCCTGACCTCTCTGGGCCCTCTTTTCTGTCTGCTAGATCAGATCAGTCCTATAGTAGCGGAAGCCTTTTTTCCAACTATACCATGAAGCCGAACTCCCAGATATAAAGGCAACCCCACCCCAACCTGCCCCCCAACTCCAGCTGTAACCCTTGGACTGCAGGAAGCCAGTAGAAAACTGCTTATGTAGACAATTTGGAAGAAAGGATCCTTCCGAATGGCCTTGGTCTCTCTTGCCTGTCTCCTTTTCTTCTTCCCTCCCTCCCTCCTCAGGGTGCCTGGCACTGGGCACAGGGAAGGAGCCAGGCGGGATCACTGACCCAATGTTGAACTCTCCACTGGCACCAGGAGGCCCTCCACCCCTGAACTTGGAGGCTGTGTAGATTTCACTGAATAGGATGTCTGGGGATCAGGGAGAGCATCAATTGTCCAGAGCTTTGTCTGTCTGGATGTCCCACCTAAGGCAACCTAGGGGAAGTGGGCGTCCCTAGAATCATGCCCACCTGTTCTCAAAGTCCAGAAAGTTGGCAGCAGCCCTCCCTGCCCTCCACACTTGACCGGGCAGGGAGGTCAGCCTTGTGGCCACCTCCTCCTACAGGCCTGTGGTGCTGCCAAGGACAGTTATATACCCTGGCACCAGGCTCACACCAGTCATTCTAGCCCCAGGAGCTGGTGTCTAGGATGAGCTACAGACCATTTAGGGCCAGCCCCCTGGATGTGGGCCCTGTGTCACCCTCTCTCAATGCCTGGGTCCTCCTCAGGGACATGACAGGGAATTTTCTTTCTTCTTTTCCACGGTCTTTTTCTGATTTCTGAAATGTTCTTTAATAAGCACATATACTGGGGGCGCCTGGATGGCTCAGATGGTTAAGTGTCTGCCTTCAGCTCAGGTCATGATCCCAGGGTCCTGGGATCGAGCCCCACATCAGGCTCCTGGCTCAGCGGGGAGCCTGCTTCTCCCTCTGCCTGCCACTCCCCCTGCTCATGCTCTCTCTCTCTCTCTCTCTCTCTGTGTCTCAAATGAATAAATAAAATATTAATAAATAAATAAATAAAATAAGCACATATACTTTTGGGGCGCCTGGGTGGCCCAGTTGGTTAAGCGGCCAACTGTTGATTTCGGCTCAGGTCATGATCTCAGGGTCATGAGATCGAGCCCCGGGTCGGGCCCAAACTCAGCACTGAGTCTGCTTGAGATTCTCTCTCTCCCACTCCTTCTGCCCCTCCCCCTGCTCACTCTCTCTCTCTCAAATAAATAAAATCTTTAAAAAAAATAAGCACATATACTTTTTATAATCAAACCCAATAACTTGATGCTGAAAAGACAGCATGTTAGGTGCCAGCCTCCATGTTCTCCACAATGGCCCTGCTGCCCTCCCAGCAGCCTAAATTTTATCATTACCACAAGCCTCCACGAGCCACACTGCAGCTATCCCGGGAAGTCCCCTCTGCTGTCTGGCCTCTGTGGGTCATGCTTCAGCCCCTTTGGCAGTAGAACAACAGCCTTCCCATGTCTTCAGAGCTGGGGAATCTTACCCTGGGTCCCTCGGCAAACTGACCTTGAGGGGTCCTTGTGCCCCACATTCTCAGCTGCTGCCTTTCCTCCAAGAAGCCAGACATCTCAGCCACCCAGCAAGGACCTTCATCAGCTGATTTCCCGTATCCAGCTCAGGGTCAAGCCAGCTGCTGCCTCAAAGGGTCCCCAGTGGCCCAGGTCCTTCAGAGTAGGCAGCACTTAGAACAGAGGGGGCAGAGAACAAGGGGCAGAGAAGGGTTATGTTCCACCACCTAAAGCTGGGCTGAGTCTGACTTCTGTCTCTAACTCCATATAAGACCTCAGGTGGGGGTGGGGGGGCGCTGGGGGGCTCAGATGGTTAAGCATCTGCCTTTGGCTCAGGTCATGATCCCAGGGTCCTGGGATCGAGCCCCGCATCGGGCTCCCTGCTCAGCGGGAAGCCTGCTTCTCCCTCTCCCACTCCCCCTGCTTGTGTTGCCTCTCTCGCTTTGTCTCTCTCTGTCAAATAAATAAATAAATAAATAAATCCTTAAAAAAAAAAAAACTTCAGGGCGCCTGGGTGGCTCAGTTGGTTGAGCGACTGCCTTCGGCTCAGGTCATGATCCTGGAGTCCCTGGATCGAGTCCCACATCGGGCTCCCTGCTCGGCGAGGAGCCTGCTTCTCCCTCTAACCCTCCCCCCTCTCATGTACTTTCTCGCTCTCTCAAATAAATAAATAAATCTTTAAAAAAAAAAAAATTTCAGGTGGGTCTCTCTCTTTGAGCCTCAGTTTCCTGTTTGTAAAGTGAAAATGCTATCTGTCCTGCATACGCTAATTAGCTGATTGACTTAGAAGGGCATTGTCCCCTACCTGGTGCCTCAAGCTACGGGGAGACACTGGGTCCTGTTTTCATACAGCCTAAATCCATGGACATGCTTAAGATGTGGCTCATTCTGGCCCCTTTATTCCTACCCCAGCATGGACCCCTAGCACCCACACCTTAGAAGTGGCCCTGGGCATCCCTGGCCAGTCACATAGCCGGCACCAGTCAGCTCAGGCCCGAGGAGAAGCCAATGATGGGATGGTTCCGGAAACCATGGCAGGTGGCAGGTGACAGGCAGCAGGTTGCTCTGGTCCCTGCCTCTTCGGGGAGTCCTGCTAAAAAGAAACAAAACCTACACCCTTCTCACCCCTGGCTGCAGTAATTTCTTCAGGGCAAGCCCCCAGAAGGTTCTAAGCTGGAGGGTGGATGAGGCATCTCTGCCCACCTCTATCTGACAGGCCTCGCTCCCCAGCCCCAAGGTTGGGGGTGACAAGTCTGGCCCAAGGGCTGGCTATGGTGGCTGGTCCTTCTCAGGGTCACCTCAGGACAACCCCCTAGCCAGAGACCAGGGCTGCAGAGAAGGGAGGGGCTCTTCAGGGGAAAACACGGCCACCCCCACCCCACCCCCACAGGCCACTTAGGAATTCCACCTGGAGGTCAGCCAGGCAGGGGTAGCAGAACAGCCCAGACCTATATTCAGACCTGGGTTGAAATCCTGGCTCTCCCACTAACTGTAATTTGGGGCAGGTCTCCTCACTGAGCCATCAGTTTCCTCACCAACAAAACAGGATCCCACCACCTTGTGTCCAATCTCAAAAGATTTGGGGAGAGGTTCTCTATTTAAAAAAAAATGTATTATAGGGGCACCTGGGTGGCTCAATCGTTGGGCGTCTGTCTGCCTTCGGCTCAGGTCATGATCCGGGGTCCTGGGATCGAGCCCCGCATCGGGCTCCCTGCTCGGTGGGAAGCCTGCTTCTCCCTCCCCCATTCCCCTGCTTGTGTTCCTTCTCTCGCTTTGTCTCTGTCAAATAAATAAAATCTTAAAATTTTTTTATTATAGAATTTTCAAGCTTACACAAATTTAAAGAATTTAATGAATCCCTGTGTACCCATCACCCAGCTTCAACCATTATCAACTCATGGTCAACCCATGACCATACTCACACCCTCTCCCCTCACCTTGGGGCTATTTTAAAAACAAAGCTAAGACATCATTTCACCTATAAATACTTCAGAATGAATCTCTCAAAGATGAAGACTTAAACACACACACACACACACACACACAAATACCATTATCACCCCTTGAAAAGTTAACCGTAATTCCTTAATATCATCAAATACCTCATTGGAGCTCAAATTTCCCCCACTTGCTCATAAGTGTTTTTTACAGTTGGTTTGGATTTGAATCAAAGAAGGTCAACACATTATGTATGTCTGAATTTCTTGAGAGCTAGAGATTCCCCATCTTTTCTTTTCTTGTAATTTTGTTGTTGTCAAAGAAGCTGGGTTATCTGCTCTGTAGTTTCCTAGTCTAGATTTGGGTAATTGTATCTCCATGTGTCATTTCACATGTTCCTCTGTCCCCTGTGTTTCTGACAAACTAGCAGCTAGATCCAAGGGATGAGACTGAGGTTTTATTTCTTGGCAAAAATAATGCCTAGCTGGGAGTTCACGTGTCAGAAGAGGTCTACCTCTTTGTGACTTAAAGATCAAATGGCAGGTTCAGGTGTTGCCAATTTGATAGTTATTATAAAGCTCTCCTGTCACCTAAGAGCAAAAGCTGTAAAATTCTTGACAAAACTCTTTAGACAAAAACAGACCAGCATGGGCAGTGGGGAGAGGCCAGACCCTACAGGGTCCATCTGGGCTTGTATTTTGGGAAGATCCCTCTGGATGTTGGAGGATGCGCTGGAGAGGGAAGCCAGACTCAGAGGACTGAGTGTTGTGGGGTCCCATTTATATGGCCTTCCGGAGGGAGCAAACTATAAGGACAGAAAGCATGAGGGAGGGGCGCCTGAGTGGCTCAGTTGGTTAAGCATCTGCCTTCAGCTCAGGTCATGATCTCAGAGTCCCAGGATTGAGCCCTGCACTGGGCTCCTGGCTCAGTGGAGAGTCTGCTGCTCCCTTTGCCCTCACCCCGCTCTTGTGCTCTCTCTCACTCTCTCAAATAAACAAATAAAATCTTAAAAAAAAGCAAGCAAGCAGGAGGGAAAGGGGTTGACAGTGGGTGTCATGGGGACTTGGGAGAGGTGCTGGGCCGTGTGCCTGGGTCGGGGTGGGAGACGCGTAACTGCATGTTTGTCAGGACTCATCCGAGCAGTTGGCCCACAGGACTCGCAGAAGGTACGTGCTGTGGGACTCAGCTCCCAGGCCTGTTACCTCCGTAGCTTTAGGCCCTGTCAGGAGATGGCACCTGGATGACAGTCCCTTATGCATGCATTCATTAAATAAGCAGCTACTGGCCAGTCTCCCTGCTGGACACTCACTGTGTCCAAGTGAGAGAGACTCTCAGATGACCAAGACCACCCTGCCCTCAAGAAACGTCCAGGCTGGAGGACTCGTGGCCCTGAGCCATCTGACACATTCACCAAGGCCTGGCGCCCCCCTCTGCTGCTCCCTTACTCTACTCCAGCTAGTCAGGTCTTACCAGCAGAACTCACAGGTGTATCAAAAAATAATCTTTATTGTCACTCGTATAAAACAGTAGATCAACTGGCCTCTCAGTCTGTACAAAGTGTGGGGCATCAGACCACCTGGGCTGCCCCCATTTCTCCCACAATGCCCTGCCGCAGGGCAGTGCCCAGGGGCCCCACGGAGGGGAGGGCCGCCCCCAGTGCCTTTTCTTGAGGAAAGAGGTGGGGGATGGGGAATCTTTCTGCCTGAGGGGGAGGCAAAGGAGCAAAGCAGAAACTCTCTCCAGAGCAGGGGTGCGCTCCGATGCTTGGCGAGCTTCTGCACCTCCGGGGCCACACTGGGAGCGGCCGTCAGAGGGCCACGCGAGTACAACAGTGACGCAGGAAGCAGGGCAGGATGCCGCGGTTCAGCTGGTGGAACTCCACGAGCTGCAGCAGGTCGGTGAAGCGAGTCTGGCCGTCGTCCATGCTGAAGTAGAGGCGGCCCTCCTCCTCGCTCTGGGGGACAGCCAGAGGGGATGGCAGGTCGGGGAGGGGCGCCGGGGCGCAGGTCCCCGCTGCTTGCGCGGGGAGAAGAGACCCCAGACACACCGGGGGCAGGGGGAGGGCCTGGGGAGCTGCTCGAGGGGGCTTGAGGAGGAGGACAGGGATGAATGACTCACCGGGAGGATAAGATAATGTTTGACCTTCTGCAGGTGGCACAAGGAGAGGACAAAGCCCTGTGGGTTGCGCTGACTCTCTCGGACCAGGAACAGGCTGCCAGGAGACAGGGCCACGTTACCCGAGGACCCAGAGCTGCCGCCCTGACACAGGGTCTCTCCTAGCCCTGGCTCTGTTGGCCTGCTCAGCCCTGCCCCTTACCCGTCTACCAGGCCCTGCTGCCCGATGAGCCGCTGGCTCTCCTCCCTGGAAATGCGTCCGTGGAACCAGGGTTGGGTGCGGTGGATGGCTGGAGTTGGGAGAGGCAGAAGGGCAGTCATTCTGGGGAGGAGACCCGCCCCCCATACTAGCCACCCCCACCAGGAATGCTCAGAGAAGCCACGGCAGCCCCCACCCCTGGGGACGCTGGGTGCTCACCCACCTGCGCTGAGGCTCGTGCCCGAGCCTGGGGTGGGCAGGCTGAGACGGTGGTTCTTCTGTAGGGCAGCGGGGGACACAGAGGATCAGGTAGTGACTGGGGTATTACCCCGCACCTCGAGAATATAGAGCCCCTTTCCGCACCTGGAGCCCTCCCTTACCCCTCTCTTCCTCCCATACTACGGAAACCCACACGGAGAGGGGCGCCTGGGTGGCTCAGTCCGTTTGTGTCTGACTCTTGATTTTGGTTCAGGTCATGATCTCAGGGTGGTGAGATCGAGCCCCGCGTCGGGATCCACGCTAAGTATAAAGCCTGCTTAAGAGTCTCTCTCTCTCTCCCTCTGCCCCTCCCCCCCTCTTACACACACACACACACACACACACAGAGAAGGTCCCCAGGACAAACATGCACATGGGTGTAGGCCCCTCACCCTCCAGGCCTGGGCTTCCTCCAGGGCTGCACTCAGAGCTTCCCGGGGGTTCTCAATGACACGCCCAGCACGGCCAGAGAAGTCCATGGCCACCAGGGTGTTATCAGAGACACTCCTCTGTAGATGGGACAGGATGGGGAGGAGTCAGAACAGGGCCCATGTCTCCCCAGGCTGGGTCCTACGTGCCCACCCCCAGCTAATGCCCCGGGTGCACACTCACCAACGGTGGAGAACCCACACAAGATGGACGCAGGTGGCGAGACTGCGCCTGCTGGTAATTCTTATACAGCTGCGCCCCATACTGCGGAGTGGAGAGAGAAAGAGAGCCTGAGGTCAAGCAGGTGCTGGGGACTGGGCTGTGAAACCCCTGGCCACTAGCACACCCCGGGAGCAAGACTGTATCTCTGCCCCGGATCAGGACCTTTCTGAGGCCAGAGCCAGGACTCAGCCGTGGACCAGGCATACTGAGAGAGCAAGGATCCAGGACCCCCTCATTCCTGAGGGAGGAGCTACTCGGCCGAGGATCCAGGGGGCGGGGCCGGCCCCCCATGTCACTCCCGGGGTCCCACCTTGAAGAGGCGGAAAGCTGCTAACCAGCAGCTGCGGCTCTGTTCATCCTCACTGCAGAAGACCCGAAGCCCCTTGTGGCCGTTTCGAAGCTTGTTCGGCTGTAGGAAGAGGAAACCGGCCGGTCCCGTGAGGAAACCGGCCGGTCCCGTATCTGCCATTAGGACCAGATGTCTGTCTCCGTGGGGCAGGGCAGGGTGCAGAGAAGTGTCTGGGCGTCCCAGATGGAGCTCAGAAGCCCTAGGTAGGATCCTGGGGCCTGAGCAGCTCCCATTCCCTCCCAGGCCTGGCCGGGGTCTTTACCTTGATACAGAAGCCAAAGTCGGTGGGCATCCCATAGAGCTTGCGACCCTGGGTCACCACATACACGTTGGACTCATTCACATCTGCGACATACTGCAGGTGCCTGGGATCCTATGCAGCATGGGTAGGCAGGACTTGTTACAGCAGACCCTATTCCCCCTGCTATTTTCACCATAAGCACGCTGGGGACATTTCAAAGGAGCAGAGAAGTGCTCCAGGTCACACAGCAAACAGAAGTAGAGCCAGGACTCAAACTCAGTTCTCACCTGCCTTTCCTACTACTACCTCCTGGGGTAGGTAAGCCAGGAGGGAAAGAGGAGCAGCGGAGGGTCTCGGGGCCCAGGGGGGGAAAGATCTAGGCGTTCCAGTAAGGGAAGAGATAACTCCTAGAAGGACTGGGAATGGGATATCCTAGGGGCTGAGGCTGTCAACCCTCAAGACCTCACCTTGGAGGTGCCCTTGGTGGAGTAATAGAGGCCAGAGCGGCGCAGGAAGCAGAAGAAGCGTTTCCAAAGCTTCCGTCCAGACCCCCGTAGCTGCAGAAAGCCCTGGATCTCTGGGAAGCTGCCTGCATTCAGGAAGTTCTGAGGCCAGAAGAGAGCAGGAAGAGGGTGAGAGGCCAAGAGGGAGACAGGGAGACACACATGCACACACAGGACTTCAGGAGAGAAGGTGTGCCACATACATTTACTGTCCCATTTCAAAGACAAAGAAACTGACGGTCAGCCAGGAAAAAACTGACTTGTCCAGTCACTCAGCACTGTGCTAGACTCTCCACCACATAGAGGGGAGGCAAAATACTTAAGGGCCAAAAAAGCAATAGGTGATCCTGGGGAATCATGACTATGCCATGGGATGGGGGTGTCCTTGTACCTGGATGAGGTCTTCGTGGGATATGCCTGTCGGTGTGTCCACACAGCTGGAGACCATCTTTTCTGGGAACAGGGAGTGCTGGGACGAAAGGAGTCAGGAGTCAGGGATTGAGGGCCCAGGTTGGGGATCAGGGTGTCCCAGGGCCCAGACCCCCCTCACACACACACACTCACTGGAGAGCTCTTGAACAGTTCATACTTGGCGAAGTTCTTCCGGAAGACAAAGCGGCTGTCTCCACCAATGGGCCAGACAGCCTGCACTTCTACCACGGACTCATGGTCCTCCAAGGCCCGCTCTGGGGTCAAGGGCAAAAAGCAGGGGTCAGCGGAGAGCAGACAGGCCTCCCGGATGAACCACCTGCCTAGCCCAAGGCGCGAAGCATTTCCTCCCTGCCCAGACAGCCCCCTGCACCCCAACTCACCCAGTGCTAGATGGGGGTGGCACTCCACCAGCCCCCAGCTTTCATCGCTCAGGGCATGAGCTCGCTGCACGAGCATCTCACACACGTAGCGGGCCGTAGCACCCGCCGCCACCTCCACAGACCGGGAGGCCCCATCTTCGCTGTACACCTTCACTACCTGCATCCCAGGAAGCGCACATGACTTGAGGAAGGGCGAAGGGTGCTTATTTCCCTTCCCCTGCTTGCTCTACCCTCAGGGACTCCTGACCAAACCCCCCACCTCCACAGAAGTGGCACCATATCCACCCCAGTCCCATAGCACCCCCATATCCCTGCCTCCTCTCTCCCAAGACAACTCACATGGGGGCAGCTGGTGTCTCGAGGGAGCAGCCCCCTTGCACCGGAGGACCCCCCAAGAATGGGGGTCTGTGAAGGAGGACTGCAGAGCTCAGGGAAGGGGTTGGGGATGGAGGGTAGAGAGCTTGCCCGCAGCTCCTCCTCTCGAAGAAGATTCCTGTGGCCCAAGGTAGGGGGGCAGAGAATTTGCTGACTGCAAGCTTCTGTCTTACCCAGCACTGACCCCCCACCCCACCAGCCCCTCCTCAGCTCCATTACCCCATTGTACCTGCTGGTCGGAATGGGCAGAGGCTGGGACCTCTTCACCTCCCCAGGCAGAGGGGCATCGGGAGGTGGGGGAGTCCCAGGAGGGGTCCCAGGGGCCAAGTACAGGTCTTCTGGGGAGCTGCTGAGATGAGGCGGAGACAGACCCAGCTCCATAACATCTGAGGGAGAAGAGGGGGCTGAAAGCAGCCGCTCTCGTGCCCTTGTCCCGGGAAGAGGGGCCAAGAGGACCTAGACCTCCTGACTTCACACGGCTGCCAAGGTGCCCCTCAGAGTGGACACAGCACCTTATTCCTCCCCCTCTAACTGGAGTTTGCCTGGAGCCTTCGGGAAAGGGTAGCGTGAGCCCATTTGCAAAAGGGGACAGCAAGTCCCTGAGAAGGAAACATCCTTGCCCCACCACAGGTGAGTCAGGGAGTGGAACTCAGTGTCTGGACTCCAAGTCCAGTGCTCTTCTGTTGCCCAGGGGAAGAGCTAAGAGGGTCCCCCCACCACAAGCCGGGCAGCGGCCCCAGACTCCGCGCCCCACACAGCCTGTTGGAGGTGGACTCTTGGTCTCCGAGTGCACCCTGAGCATGGGGCACTCACTCCTCTGGGCTCTGCCCCAGGTTTTTCCAGGGCTTCGCTGCCAGACCCAGTTGCCAGAGCCTGTTGTGGCAACGCCTGCCCAAGTGCTGAGTGATGCACAGAAGGGGAGAAGGAGGTGGGAAAGGACAGGAACCAGGAGGGCAGGAGGCTGGCTCAGCTGCAGTGAGGACAGCACTAGCCTGGGGGCCCTTGCCCCAGCAGCCCCCAAACCTTGTGTGCCCTCTCCAAATTCCTCCTCCTGCCCAACTTCCTTGAAGCCCCACTGCCAGGGCTACCTCCTCCGAGCAGCCTGCCTGGATTTTCCACCTTCAGCCCAAGGGCTCCCTCTCTGCACTGTGCTGGGGCCTCTGAGGCAATTCCGTGCACCTGTCTTATCCACCCACTGGTCTGGAGCCGCCCGGCACCCCCAGGAAGAGCCAGGGTCCTACCCACGTCCTATCGCCCACAGGTGCTGCACAGGCACCTAGGACAAGGACAGGTGAGCTGGGGCAAAGATGCCCACTGGGGACGGAGGCAGCACAGGCCCCTCCTCCACAGGAAGCAGGACCCCCTGGGCAGGCCTAGAACCTGGCACTGACCCTCCAGGATGGGGCAGGCCCCTGACCCTTAAGTTCGGGGATTTGGGGGACAGGTGAGTCAGGGTGGGGCGGGACAGCACTGCCTGGGGCTCTCTATTCAACCTTGACTCATCTGCACGACTTCCTGGCTTAGGAGAAACACAAACAGCCCTGCCTCTACCCACCTCCCTCCCCTCCCGCCCCCAACCTACCAGGCTGGGAGGACTGGGGGAGGCGCAGGGCAGGGATGGGCTGGGGGAGAAAGAGGATGCGGGGGGGGGGGGGGGGGGGGGCCTGCAGCTCCTCTGAGGTCATTTTCTCCTCCCCACCCTTGGCCCACCTCCAGTCCAGGTGGGACCTACAGTAGTCTCCTCCCAGCCCAGGGGGAGGGGAGCCCCCTCCCCCAAGGAGAGAAAAAAGGCCTGGCCTGGATTCAAAGGCCCATCTGGAGCAGAGCCGACCTCCCAGTGATGCCCTCACTCACCCAAAGAAACCACACAGTGCTCCCTATCCTGTCCGGGGCCTACCAGGCTTTCATTCTGCTGCTGCGGCCCACCCCTAGCACCCAGGCCTCAGCGGGCACAGAGGACTCGGCTAAGTCAACGCTGGGGGATGGGGTCCTCCCAACACACTCTCTGGGGTGTCCTGGCCAGAGGGGTACTACAGGCGCAGGAGTAGCAAGACACCCTAGAGGACAGACACAGACAGGCAGACAGACAAGGAAAGACCAGGCAGGAGCGGCAGGGAGGGGGCTCAGGGTCCTGTGAGGGGGCCGGCAAGACACACCCACCAGTGAACATCAACAAGACACGGAGGTCCCCGCTCCTATCCCATCTATCCTCTGGCCACTAGCCTTGGTGACTTCACTCCAGGGAGACTGGGGGGCCTGCAGGGAAGCCAGAGACCAAAAGTCGGGTCCTACTCCATCCCAGAGGGAAGAGGAATGGGGCAATGTTTGGGCAGGGAGCTGGCAGTAGATTTAAATCAGAATCAGATTAGAGTCCGGCCTCAGACGGCTGGAGGGCCACTGAAGACTTGGGTTTGGCCTTTTGATCCCTCCACCTTGCCCTCCAGACCCTTCTAAGGCAAGCGAAGAGCGGGGCGGTTAGATCCAAATAGATGGGCTGGGAGGAGAACGGGGTCCTAGCTGTGGGGCCCGGAGAACACCGTTCCAAGAGACCTGAACCTTTCAAACGGGGGCCCTAGCGAAAGCTTCTGTTGAAGAAACCGACCCCCAAAATCTATCAGTCCCCTCAACACTACAAGTGCCAGCCGACGCCTCCCCCACGGCCTCCCCTGCCCCGCGGCTCGGGCCCCACCCTCCCTCCCGCCCTCCCAGCCTCCTGCCTCCTTGTTTACTTCCTGAATCTTGCCCCACCTGGCTGGCCCCGAGGGCGGGTGGCAGGGCCCAGTATTAAGGGCCCGTAGAAAACAAGGCCACCTCCGTCGCTAAGCCGGGGAGGGGGAGGGGCCGACAGGGCCGAGGCCTCGGCGGGGGACCAGAGGGTGGCGGGAAGACCCCCGTCCGGCCCAGCACTCCACGCCCCGCCCCCCATCGGGATTTATTGTGGGGGTGGGGGTGGAAGGCTCAACCTTCGGGGAGGTTCTGAGGGTGCAGGGCCCAGGTGAGGAGGCGGGAAACCCCTAGGTGACCCGGAGTTGGGGGGAGGGCCCAGGACCCTGAGGCCCCGCCCACTCCCTCACTCTGGAAAAAACGCCCAATGGGAAAAGGGGGGGGTAAGCTTTCTTAAAGTTTAATTTGGGAAGAACGCTAGACTGTGTCTGTGGAGTTAATCATTACAGGCTGCTTGCCTTCTTGGAGGGCTCCCCCAGCAGGATCGGGGGGAGAGGGGAGAGCTGAGTTTAGGACAGGGCGAGCAAGAGGGGCCATTCTTGAGGGGCAGTAGGGTTGGGAGGCCTTCCAAGGGCGGACAGGTGCATTCTCCATCCCCGCCGTGTCAGGGAGATCCAGACTCGGGTCTTTCTCCAAACACTGCCCCCAAACACGCACACACACTTTTCCTAGTCCCCGCTGCGCCGCAGACCCCCAGCTTCCAGCCCTCCAGCCTTCGAGCCTTCATTGCGACGCCAGGAAGGACCGCCGGGCCTGCCCCGCCCCCACCTTCCCTTCCTAGGGCAGAACCCTGTGCTCTGAGCAGGCAAACAATCCGGAGACCGAGCTCTAACAATTTAGGGGCTCCCTCTCCTCTGCTGCCCTCCAAATTGGAGAGTGCCCCCCGCCCCCGCGCGGAGACGTCAGTCTTTGGTAGAGCCTTGGGAAGACCTCAAACGGGTAACCTCGGGCAGAGCCAGGAATGACTCGAGGCAGCCCTCGGTGTTCGGCCCCCCTCCTAGGTCTCTTTCTGGGAAGATGGGGAGGGGCTAGTTTCAGCGGGAAAGCCGCGTCTCAGGGAGGAGAGGATCGGAGATCTTCCTTCCCCATCCCCATCAGCTGCTTTGTCCGGGGGCCGGGGGGAGGCGGGCTACAGGGAGGAAAGGAAGGAATAAGGAGACAGGAAATGAGAATAGGGAAAGATTGAGGGCAGATGGCGAGGAAGGGGCGGGATATGGGAGATTGGAGAAAAAGAGAAAGCGAGGCGGCCAGAGCAACACAGCAGGAGGCTGAATCTTTCCATACTGACCCGGGACCTGCCGCTGCTCCCCACCCTCAAGATGAAGTGCCCGTTGGGTCCTTACCTGGACCCTGGGCGTAGGAACACCTGGCTGGGGCCACCGGTTTAGGGAGGGAGACGCCAGGTCCTTAACTACCTGTCCCCCTCCTGCCCCCGCCCTTGGCCCGACATCACTGAGGGGGGAAAGAGGAGGGGGGAAGCCAGGCGCCACCTGGGCAACCTGCCAGCTCCTGGCCCTGACACGGGCACAGCCTGGGGCCCTGGTGTGGCTGGCTGGGGGTTGTCGGCTGGGACCGATTTTGGTCACCTTACCTGGAGGAGCCCCAGCAGAAGCAGGACACCGGGTCCGAAGTCCAGTTCTGTCTTGGGACCCCAGATACCTGGACTTGATTTCAAATCCACTCCTTCTTCTCTACAGGTGGTAGGAGGGGGCCCCGACTTTGGACGTAGACGTGAGGGTTGTGGGGAGGGAAAACCCTGTGTGTCCAGGCTCCTGGCCCAAGGAAACTAAAATTATCTCGGGCAGGTGGGGGCGGGGCCTGGGGTAGAAGCATGGGAGGAGGAACCATAGGAGGAGGGGCGGGGACTCCCTGATACTACGCCGGCTGGGATTGTTTTTGCCCTTCTTAGCCCGGCAGCAGGTGCCAGGGGAGAGGCGGGGAAGACAGGCGAGCCCTCAAGAGCAAAGATCTAGAGTCCTTGTGCGGGTGGGGGGGGGGGGGGGGCGACGGACTGGGGCTGGAAGGTAGGGGGAAAGGGCGCTCACCCTTCCCCATGCTCCTCACCAATCGGGTCTGCTCATTGGCCGAGCTGGGGGCCTGTGTGGGCCTCTGGGTCCCCCCTGATGGGGCAAAGAGCACTCAGAGAAAGAGGGAAACCGGCCAGAAGGGTGTCCAGCAACAGGGGCTGCCCCTTGACCTCCAGCCACAGTCTGGCCACCCAGCCTGCACCCTGGCCCTCAGAGCACCCAGGGGGGGATGTTCTCCCTTCTTTGCAAAGTCCAAGGTCTCAGCTTCTTCTGAAATACAAGGGGTTAGGCAGGGTCTCATGGTGGGAGGAGTGATCTAGTGGAAGCTCTGGCCAGGTGCCAGGGGACTCCCCTTCGAGAGATCACTTTAGCTCTCTCCTCCAGCATTTGGCAAACACAGGGGTCAGGGAGAGGGCCTGGAAGGCCACAGATCAAAGGCAGTGGCCACCTCCCAACCTCAAGTGGGTGACAGTTGGGTAAACAAACAGTCCTTAGGGTGATAAGAGGTCTGCCCTGGGGGACCATCAAGGAGTGGCTCGGGCCTCAACTTTCTCCAAACGGGGTTTTCCTCGAAAAACCAGTAGGAGTGGACTAAGCAAAGAAGTGGGGGAGGGGGCAAGGTCACCTGGGCCATGGCGCAGCATCTTGTGCAAAGCACTCGATTCCTTCATTCAATAGTATCTGTTAAGTACCTACTACATGCAAACCCCATGCTTGGTACTGAAGGAAAAGTGGGGGGCAGCAGAAACAGACCCTGCCCTTCTCGTCATGCAGCCCAGTTGGGGAGACTGATGTTCACCAAAGAATCCCACAAGGGGAACCTGGGTGATTCAGTCAGTTAAGTGACCGACTCTTGATTTCGGCTCAGGTCATGATCTCAGAGTTGTGAGATCAAGCCCCATGTTGGGCTCCACGCTGGGTGTGGAGTCTGTTTAAGAGTCTCTCGTTCTCTCTTTCTGCGCCTCCCCCTCTCTAAAAAAAAAAAAAAATCACCCAAAAATAAGAAATGACAGGTGACCAGTATGCTGGGAGAATGAATCACCCAGAGAGTTGGGGAAGCCTTCTCTGTGGAAGTGACGAGCGAGCAGAGGGGAACTGGAGCAGGGGGAAGGATGAGATTGGTGGGTGGGAATGGGGGGGGTACTGTTCACGATGAGGAAAGATGCCAAAGCCCTTAGCAGCAGGGGACGCGGCATGCGGAGGCAGAGTGGGGTTGAGGAGAAGAAAGGAGAGGAGGCCCCACGGGTAAGCTCGAGCAGGTGTGGAGAAAGGCAAATGCTTTGGATTCAGCTGTGTTTCTCAAAGTGTGGCCTGTGACCACCTTCCTCCACGGCTCCTTAGGCTTGTATAAAAACAGATCCCTGGGCCCCTCCCCACCTACTGAATCTCAGTCTCCAGGGCCAAGACCCAGGAATGTGTGGTATTGACAAGCCCTCAGGTGGTTAAACCAGGTTTAAGAGCCATCCATCCTGTCTGTCCAGACGGGCAGGAACTATGGGCCGAGGCCAGACCCTGCAGTGTCTCTCCGGGCTTAAGGAGAGGCGCAGAGAGGCAGGCAGATTTATATTTTGAAAAGATCACACTGGATGTTGAAGGATGGGGTTAGAAAGGGAAGCCAGACTCAGAAGGCTGAGTGCTATAGGATTCCATTTATATGGCTTTCGGAAGCGGGTGGGACTGTAAGGACAGAAGACAGATCTGGGATCAGGGAGGAGGGAGACGGGTTGACAGCAAAGGGCACAGGGACTTGTGAGGAGGTAATGGAGCTGTTCTGTATCTTGGTCATGGTGGTAGACAGACAACTGTGTGTTAGGACTCACAGAAAGTTACACTTAAGAGGGCGAATTTTACTGTGTATAAGTTATATCTGAACTTTTTAAAAGATTTTATTTATTTATTTGAGAGAGAGAGAGCATGAGAAAGACAGAGATCATGAGCCGGTGGGGGGAGGGCTAGAGGGAGCAGCAGATGAGCTGCTGAGCAAGGAGTCCGATGCGGGACTCGATCCTAGGGCCCTATGATCACGACCTGAGCCAAAGGCAGATGCTTAACCGACTGAGCCACCCAGGCGCCAATATCTGAACTTTTAAATAAAAAAAGAAACAACAAAAAAGAATAGGTTTATAGATCAATGGGATAAAATCAAAAGTCAAATATAAGCCCTTACATTTCTGGTCAATTGATTTTTGACAAAGGTACCAAGACAATTCAGTGAGGGAAAGATTAGTCTTTTCAATAAATGGTTCTGGGACAATCAACTATCCACATGCCAGAAGATGAATTTAGATCCTTACCTCACAATCTACAAAGATTAACTCAAGATAGATCATAGACTTAAATGTAAGAGCTAAAATAAAACCTCTGAAGAAACCATGGGAAAAAATCTTTGTGACCTTGAGTTAGGCAGAGATCTAAGATACAACAGCAAAAGCACAAGTGACAAAAGAAAAAAACCAGCAAATTAGATGTCATCAAAATTAAATTAAAATTTAAATTAAAAATTTTGCACTTTAGGGCGCCTGGGTGGCTCAGTTGGTTGAGCGGCTGCCTTCGGCTCAGGTCATGATCCTGGAGTCCCGGGATCGAGTCCCGCATCGGGCTCCCTGCTCGGCGGGGAGTCTGCTTCGCCCTCTGACCCTCCTCCCTCTCATGTGCTCTCTCTCTCATTCTCTCTCTCGCAAATAAATAAAATCTTAAAAAAAAAAAAATTTTTGCACTTTAAAAGACATCATTAAGAAAATTTTAAATAGGGTGCCTGAGTGGCTCAGTCGTTGGGCGTCTGCCTTCAGCTCAGGTCACGATCCCAGGGTCCTGGGATCGAGCCCCGCATCGGGCTCCCTGCTCCGTGGGAAGCCTGCTTCTCCCTCTCCCACTCTCCCTGCTTGTGTTCTCTCTCTCGCTGTCTCTCTCTCTCTGTCAAATAAATAAATAAATAAAATCTTTAAAAAAAAAAAAAGAAAATTTAAAAAAATTTCTTAAAGTTGGGGAGAAAATATTTGCAAATCATATATCTGCTCAGGGACTTTGTATCCAGAATATATAAAGAACTCTTGGGCACCTGGTGGCTCAGCTAGTTGGGTGTCTGCCTTCGGCTCGGGTCATGATCTCAGGGTACTGGGATGGAGCCCCACGTTGGGCTTCCCTGCTCAGCAGAGGATCTGCTCCTCCCTCTCCCTCTGACCCTCCCCCCTGCTCATGCTCTTTCTCAAGCATGAGCACTCTCTCTCTCAAATGAATAAATAAAAATGAAAAAAAAAAAGACCTCTTACAAATCGATAATAAACAAACAAACCAATTAAAAATGAGCAAAAGAGGGGCACCTGGGTGGCTCAGTCAGTTGAGCATCTGACTCTTGGTTTCAGCTCAGGTCATGATCTCGGGATCCTGAGATGGAGTCCCAGGTGGGCTTTGTGCTCAGTGGGGAGTCGGCTTGAGATTCTCTCCCTCTCCTTTGACCCTTCCCCTGCTCACATTCTTTCACATGTGCTTGCACACTCTCTCTTTCAAATAAATAAATAAATCTTTTTTTTTAAATGGGCAAGGATGCCTGGGTGGCTCAGTCAGTTAAGCGTCTGTGTTCAGCTCAGGTCATGATCTCAGGGTCCTGGGATCAAGTCCTGCGCCCGGCTCTCCACTCAGCGGGGAGTCTGATTCTCCATCTGCCCCTCCCCCCTGCTCGTGATCTCTCCCTCTCTCCTACACACTCTTTCTCTTAAATAAATAAAAATCTTTTTTAAAAATGGGCAAAAGATTTGAATAGATGTTTTTCTAAATAAGAGAGATGGATGGCTAATAAGCATATGAAAAGGTGCTCAACATCATTAGTCATTAGAGAAATGCAAATTAAAACCGCAATGATATACCACCTCACACCCACCAGGATAGCTATAATCAGAGACAGACAATAAGTGTTGACAAGGATATGGGTAAACAAATCCTCATATATTGCTGGTGGGAATGTAAAATGGTATGGGCATTTTGGAATAAGTTGGGCCGTTTCTCAAAAAGTTAAACATAAACTTCTCATGCAACCTAGTAGTTCTCCTAGAGAAATGACAATACATGTCCATACAAAGACACTTACATGAACATTCATAGCAGCATTACTCAACATAGCTAAAAACTGGAAACACAAATGACCATCAACTGGTATTGAATAGATCAGCAGAAGGTGGTAGATCAGTGCAACGGGATACTGCTCAGTAACCAAAGGGAGCCAACAACCCGTCCATGCTACAGCATGGACGAACCTCAAAAGCTTTATAATGATGAAAAAAGCCAGAAGCAAAAGACCACATATTATATCATTGATATGAAATGTCCAGAAAAGGCAAATTTATAGACAGAAAGCAGGTAGATGGTAGCCTAGGGCTGGGGCTGGGGGCTGGACTGCAAACAAGCAGGAGGGACCTTTCTAGACTGATGGAAAGGTTCTGTAACTGGACAGTAGTGATGGTGACACAACTCTATAAATCACAGAATTTGTTTAAAAATGCATGTTTTGTGTTTTTTTTTAAGATTTTATTTATTTATTTGACAGACACAGCAAGAGAGGGAACACAAGCAGGGGGAGTGGGAGAGGGAGAAGCAGGCTTCCTGCTGAGCAGGGAGCCTGATGCGGGCCTCGAACCCAGAACCCTGGGATCATGACCTGAGCCCATGCAGAAGCTTAACGACTGAGCCACCCAGGCGCCCCCCAAAATGCATGTTTTTTTAAAGATTTATTTACTTATTTTAGGTGGGGAGGGGCAGAGGGAGAAGAGTCTTTTTTTTTTTTTTTTTTTAGATTTTATTTATTTATTTGAGAGAGAGCACATGAGAGGGGGGAGGGTCGGAGGGAGAAGCAGACTCCCTGCAGAGGAGGAAGCCCGATGCGGTACTCGATCCAGGGACTCCAGGATCATGACCTGAGCTGAAGGCAGTCGCTTAACCAACTGAGCCACCCAGGCGCCCCCAGAGGGAAAAGAGTCTTAAGCAGACTCCTCACAGAGCACATGCTCTGCCACAGGGCTCGATCTCACGACACTGGGATCACAACCTGAGCCGAAAGCAAGAGTCGGTCGCTGAACTGACTGCGCCACCCAGGAGCCCCCAAAATGCATGATTTGAAGGGATGGTAATAATGTAGGTAACCTGTTAAGATATTATGGTGGGACTCCAGGGAGGAAAAAGGCAGCAAGACAGCCTCCATTTTCAGAGTTGCAAAAGAGAATAATGCCAGCCCAGGCTAGGATGAGATCGGGGAGCTGCAGGGAAGGTGCAGGAACAGTGCAGGCGAGATGGGAGTGCAGAGCCTGAGGAGAGGGAACCCCAAAGCCTTAGCTTCCCGAATGCAGGGGAGAAGCAGTCACTGCCCCCGATTGTGCCTACAGCTTTGGAGCTTAAGAGTCTGAAGTACTTGAGTGTGGAACTCTGGGGTGGTTTAAGACGCCCTCAGCATGTTAACAAGAAATGTCAACTATTCCATAGCATCAGCCAACCCCAGGCCCTGGATCTGCTTGCCCCATCACTTTCGCTTCCTTTTGTAAACTGAAAAGCACTTTGCAGTCTAAGATATTTCATGAGAGTATATGAAGCCGTGACGTCCAGCCGTGACGAGGTGCGGGGGAAGTCCGGCGCTCTGAGAACCCGGGCCAGGTAAGGTGGTCTGGGCCGGTCCAGCCAGCCCAGAGCCCTCAAACTGGGGATAGGGTCAAAACGCAACAGCAATCGCGGCCTGCAGGGGGCGCCCGGACGTAACGCGCGGCCCGCCCCGCCCAGAGGCCCCGCCCCGTCACGTGCTCGCAGCGTCGCGTCACACCCGGAAGCAGCGGCTGAAGCGGAGTCGGGAGCAATGAGCGGGGAGCCGGGGCCGACGTCTGAAGCGCCCCCTCCCGGGGAGATTGAACCGGGTAGTGGGGTGCGCATCGTGGTGGAGTACTGGTGAGCGTCTCCAGCCTGTGGGGTGTCCGGACCGAACGGGGGTGGGTCCACGGGAGGCCCCTCCCCCGAAACCCAGGCAGAGCCCAAGCGTCTTGTCCCTAGTGAACCCTGCGGATTTGAGGCGACCTACCTGGAGCTGGCGAGTGCCGTGAAGGAGCAGTACCCCGGCATTGAGATCGAGTCGCGCCTGGGGGGCACAGGTGAGGCCCGCAGAACACCTGCTGAGTCAGGGTTCTAAATCTCAACTCTACCACTTTCTAGCCCTGGAATTGGCTGTTTTATATCATGGCCAGCAGTGTCTGGCACATAGTAAAATGTCCAACAACTCGAGGCCCTTTCCAAAGGTGAGGCCTGTAGGGAAAAAAAGGGTAAGACTGTAGAAGTGTAGGGTTGGAGAGGAGGGAGCCCTTCGTTGAGTTATGAAGCCGGAGTTCAAAGGACACACGGGTGACGCCTCCCTGGGGTTCCTTTGGCTTAAGCCCCGGGGTTGGGCAATGGCTCAGAGAACTAGTCTCCCATGGGGCTGGTGGAGACATGAAGGAGCCTGTCTGAGGTCTAAGGAGTGTGAGAGCCTCTCCTGACTTGCCTGTTCTCAGCATACAGTTCATTCATTGATTTATTTAATACCAGGGGCCTTTGAGATCGAAATCAATGGACAGCTGGTGTTCTCCAAGCTGGAGAATGGGGGCTTCCCTTATGAGAAAGATGTGAGTATTTACAATGTCGGGAGGCCCCGGTCCAACCTTCCCCTGCAATGGATCATCCCATTCCACGTCTGCCCTCTAGCTCATTGAGGCCATCCGAAGAGCCAGTAACGGAGAACCCCTGGAAAAGATCACGAACAGCCGTCCTCCCTGCGTCATCCTGTAACTACACATGATTCTGGGTTCCTGCTCTGTTCTGGGACCCAGGCCTTGGTCTCCCGTTTGGTCCTGCTGAGGGCTCCCCACTGCCTTTTTCCCCTCACTTGGGTCCTGGTAAGCTGAGACTCCACTTTGTCCCTTTGGGTACCAGGAGGGAATAGAAGCTGCTGTGGTCTTGGGGGTGGGAGAGAGACCTTCTCCATGGACATTTCCACAGCCGCCTTATACCCCCTTCCCAGGATCAGTGCCCAAGAAAGTCTGCTCCACACTCCAGCTTAGCTGTGCCGGTCAAATGCCACCACAGTTCTAACTTCCCTTCCACTAGCCTTGGGCAGTGTCAGCTGTTGGCAATAAAGTGGCATTACAGACACCTGTACCAAACTAGTGTTTGTGTGTTTGGGGCGGGGGGGGGGGGGGGGGTGGTAGCATAGGCCAGCCCAGCCTTTATACCACCAGGGGGCTCTGCTGGGTGGGTGGACTTTTTCTGCATAGTTACTTCTAATGATCTGGTCTCTCACAGCCAAGGCAATGAAAATGAGTCCCTTCTTTCCCCTCCCTCCTCTCCCCCTCCCCACAGGGAGGAAATAACCCCCATTCCGGTGGGTGGCCTTAGGAATTCATTTTTTCTAAACTAGAATGATCTGGTTGTCAAAGGGCTCTCAGATCATAATCCCAACTTGAAGATTTCCACACCCCCCACCCAAAAGCCAGGAAACAGAAGGATAGACTCCTCATTCAAGCTTTCTTGATTCCTAGCCACTTCCTCCAGGAAAAGATGACTTGAGTGTAAGTTAGGTGAGCAGTGTGGGTTGGCACAGAGCCACCCCAGACATAGGCTGGTGCCCAGCTGTTTTCCAAAATATATTTGCAAATGGAGAAAGTGGGTGTGGAGAAAGGACACCCTTCCCCCAACCCCAGGGTCCCACCCCTCTCCACAATACCCGCTCTCCCCGAGTCCTTATTTCATCTTAAAAAAAAAAGTAAAAACAAAACAAGAAAAGCACTCTGTACAAGAACTGGATCTGGGCAGCTTTGCTGCTCCCTTCTTCTGGGTGCAGAGCTGGATCTCAGGGACAGTCTCTGAAGGGGTTGCTCTTGTTCCTAAGACACTCCCTTGCAGCCTCCGCCCCTTCTAGGCCCAGCTTCCCTACGTCCTTCAGAGTCAAGATCTAGAATAAGAGAGCCAGGCTGAGCTGCTCCCTGTGATGAGGGACTGGCTGTGGCATCCATGGGACCCAAGAGTTGGCTGGGGCAGTACTCCAAAGATGGTCAAGACTCCCCAGTGCTGCCCTCTAAGCCAGCCAGGCTGGGCCCCTCTCAGCCACCTGGGATTTGAGGAGGAAGGAAGGTTCCTGGTATGGCAGGATCCCCTTGATGTGGGCCAAGGGCCCATTTCCTGCCTCATCCCGACTCAGGCCAGAAGTCAGGCCTTCCCTACTCCCTGAGGGTTCAGCGGGGCCTCGGCAGACTTGGGCCAAAAGGCTCACACTGGCACGTCCAGGCCCAGGTACTCAGGGTTTTCTGCTGTAGGGGTCCCTTCAAAGGTGCTGGGTGGAGAGCCCCGCTCTGATGGGTCCTGGTCCCAGTAATAGAGGTTGTCAAATGCTGGGCTGAAGGCTGGAGGAGGGTGGGGCTGAGGGGGAGCCCTGCCCCGGGGTGCCAAGTACTCAGGGTTCTCCACAGCACTCCCAAAGGCAAAAACGTCTTTAACAACCCCATTCTTGCCAGGGGAGAGAGTCTTGGGGGACAAAGTCTTGGGCCTTTCCAGAGTGGCACCGGCAGGTCGAGAAGGAGGCAGAGGGCCTTCTAGGGGCGAGGGGGGCTGCGGCCAAACCTCTGGCTGATTCACATATTCTGAAAGGGCAAGAGGAGGGGGCTTGTTAGGGGAAGGAACTCCTGTGTCCCAGCTACTACCATTGCCCCCACACCCCCAACTCCCTCCCCCACTTCCCTCCCAATCTCTCAGCTTGGGCCTGGATTCCATACCAGGCTGGGGGCTGCAGGTCAGGGGGGCAACGTAGCCATCAGTCTCAGGGGGCAGGGGTACTGTAGGGTCCTCGCTGTACCGCTGTAGAGGACTGGGGTCCTGTGGCGGGAGGCTGTGCAGCCCCTTGGCTGCCCCCATTCCCAAGTCGCCATCAAACACGTCAGAGCCAGCCCCCTCTGAGGGTGCCAGTGGAGACTTGGGGGGCTCCTCCTCGGAGGGCTCCAGTCCCAGTGTCACCTCACCACCGCCACTCTGGAGACAAGAGAAGGTTATGATGGGGTCATTCATGGATCTGGGATGGAGACTCCATGGGAGGTGACAGGGTCACAGGAGATAAACAAGTCACCATTGAGGTTCAACAGAGTCGCCATGGAGAGGAAGAGGTCAGGGGTTGGAAGGCAGTAGGAATCCTCAGGGATAATGGGGTCTCCATGAGAGGTGACTGTTGGGAGGGGTGACATAGGAGGAAGGGACCCTAGTCCATGGGGGAGTAAGTATACCCACCCACCACGGTGTGACCGAGGGCACTGACCCTGGTGGATGAGCTGCGGTGCCTGTGGTGGGCCGGGCCCCCAGCACCTGGGGCAGGGTCTGGACAGAAAAACCCCTGCTGGGGTACCAGGTACTCCTCAGCATCCACCAGGTCCCCCATGTCATCATCTTCCAGCAGCGAACGGTAGAAGGTGCTGTCCAACGGGCTGGCGGGGCCCAAGTCTTCATTCTGGGGAGGAGGGAGACAGTGTGGCGGCCTCCCCCCAGCCCCGCACACAGCCTCCCTAGGAAGGCTCAGGGAGGACAAGGTCTGACAAATCAGGCAAGGGCTGGGCTCAGAGGCCCACAGCCCGAATCCTCTCCCTTCCCACCCTCTGTGGGAGAGTGCTCTTTAGTCAGAGGCAGGGATGGAGCGGGAAGGCCCAATACCTGGATAACCACAAAGCGCTGGGGGTCCCTGGCCATGCGGGAGAATTCGGCCACCAGCTCCCGGAACCGTGGTCGACATTCGGAGTCTATCATCCAACCTGGGGGCAGGACGGAGCTCAGCATCTTGGTTCCAGTGGAGCCTGTGTGCGGCCCCACTCCTCCCTCTCCAGTCTGGTCTAGACAACAACACCCCACCCCACCCCACCCCCGCTAGTGGAGCCCGAGCCCCCGAGAGGTAGAGAAGAGGTCTTGTGACTCAGGTCCTGAGCTAGATCCTTTGAGAATCTCTACTAGTTTCCCCTTTCTATTTTGCATAGAAGTCTCTTCCTAGCCAGTCTTCTAGAGCTCCTCTGACTGGTACTGTAGAAGGGAAGTGAGACCCTTCTGAGGCTCCTTTAACCATACTAGGGACCCAGCTTGCTCTTGGTCCCCTCCCATCCCCCTTAGAGGCCCCTCCCCCCCGATCTCACACCCCTCCTCCAGGCAGGCAGCACAGCTCAGCCACGCACATTTGACCATGATCATGTAGACGTCAATGGTACAGATGGGGGGCTGGGGCAGCCGCTCCCCCTTCTCCAGCAGGTCAGGGATCTCCCGGGCTGGGATCCCATCGTAAGGTTTGGCCCCAAAAGTCATCAGTTCCCACACAGTCACACCTGGGGCAGAGATGGGGGTAGGGTTGGGGGGGTGCGGACAAGAGGACGCTTTAGTGCACTGAGCCCCAGAGGCTCTGCCCAAGAGCCTGGCACCACGGGGGAAAGGTGGGGGGGGGTGCAACACCGAGGGGCAGGAGCCACCCAGCCTTTCCCTAGTCCCAGGGAAGTGCACAGACCCTGGCAGCCCCTTCCTTCCCTCCCACATTCATGTCTCCCATTAATTCTCCCATTCCTGCTCTCTTCTTCCCTCCATGTCCCCCGCCCCCCCTGCCCCGGCCCCGGGCCACAGCTCCTGGTCCACCCCTCCTTCCAACCCTCCCGGCCACACACCGTAGCTCCACACATCGCTCTGGTGGGTGAACCGCCGGCGGAGAATGGACTCCAGCGCCATCCACTTGATGGGCACCTGGGAGAGCAAAGAGGTCCTCAAACTAGGTGTGGTGGGGAGATGGCTGTTCTTAAGAGTTCTCCCAGGGGCCAGACCCCACCCCACCTTGCCTCACTCTGCTCCCTCCTCTAACCTTGCCCCCATCCGCGTGGTACTCGGTCTCGTCAATGTCCAGCAACCGAGCCAGCCCGAAGTCTGTAATCTTGACATGGTTGGGACTCTTGACCAGCACGTTCCGGGCAGCCAGGTCCCTGTGCACGAGCCGAACGTCCTCCAAGTAGCTCATCCCCTGCGATCAGAGGCATCTATGTGGACCACACTCTGGCCGTATTCTCCCAGAAAACCTCCCCATCCTAGCCCTGTGTGGAGACAGAGGCTTGCCCCCAAGGACACCCGCAGAGCCCAGGTCCCCTAAGTACATACCTTGGCGATCTGCACACACCAGTTCAGCAGGTCCTGGGAGCCTAGGCGCCCGCGGTGCTCTCGGACATGGTCTAAGAGGCAGCCGTAGGGCATGAGCTGTGTTACCAGCTGCACCGTGGATGTCAGGCAGATGCCCAGAAGGCGGGACACATATGGGGAGCCCACGCCAGCCATCACATACGCTTCCTGGGGGCAAGGTACGCACTGAGAGGGGGTGGGAGACCACAACCCTCCAACCACCACGCACCCCTCTGAGGGCCGAGGCATCACTGGGGACCCTCACTCAATCCAACCCCGTCCGTCACAAACCAGAACCATGGCCCATAGGCAGAAGGTTAAAAGTCGAGGTTTGGGGGACCAAAGTGTCTCCTCAAACCCCAGTGAAGAGAGAGAGACCAGAGCCCAGACCTGCAGCCCGGGATTCCCTCCTATACTCCCGGCTGGAGAGGGTGGAGGGACTCACATCCAAGATTTCTTTGTTGGCTTTGGGAGATGTGTTTTCCCTCAACACTTTGATGGCCACTGGGATTTTCACATTTTCCCCATCAGGGATCCAGATGCCCTGGGCAGAGAGGAGGGTGTGAGCAGGAAGAGGACACACCAGATGCAATCTGTAGTCATCCAGAAGGTTCTTACTTGTGCTCCGAATGCCCTCCCCACCCTGGGGCCAACCCCATGATTTAGCCCCGCTCTCCACTCCCTTCCCCCTTGTTCCAGCCTCCAA
Organism: Mirounga leonina; assembly: GCF_011800145.1. Classification (NCBI taxonomy): domain Eukaryota; kingdom Metazoa; phylum Chordata; class Mammalia; order Carnivora; family Phocidae; genus Mirounga; species Mirounga leonina. Next base: position 25,357,387 of record NW_023270503.1, on the reverse strand, counting down.
TCCACCGAACAGCACCAACCCCCTGCTCTCCACTGCCTTCCCCACAGAAGGCTTGGCCACACCCTGACGCATCCTCTGGGACCGCCCCTGACCTTGTAGACTGTGCCAAAAGCTCCGGATCCAAGCACCTTCACCTTCCTCAGCTCTGTCTCTTTCAGGATCCGCATCTGAGCCTGGTTGGGCATCGCTCCGCTAGGCGTCAGCGGCTCCACCAGCTGGGGTGAGGGGGGGCAGCGTGTCAGTGAGAGAGGCTGGGCGGCAGACCCCAACCCAACAGGGAGGCCCTCAGACTGCCTCACCTCGGTTTCCTGCAGCAGCCTCCGCATCGTGTACTTCCGGATCTTCTGCCGCCTTCGCTTGATTAGGATGCCGAGGACCAGCCCCACGACCACAGCCAGCAGAATGCCCACCACAGCAGCAATGATGGATGTCACGGGGCTGGGGGTGGGAGCCAGGGTTAGGGAGTGGGGACCAGGCTGGGCCATGAAGGGATGAAGGAGAGGCGTGCAGGTCACTGGTGTTTAGAAAGGGAAGGTGGGGGCGGGGGGGCGCCTGGATGGCTCAGGTCATGATCTCAGGGTCCTGGAATCAAGCCCCCTGTCGGGCTCCAAGCTCAGTGGGGAGTCAGCTTGTTCCTCTACCCCTCCCCCGCTCATTCTCTCTCTCTCTCTCTCTCTCAAATAAATAAATGAAAATCTTAAAAAAAAAAGGGGGGGGGAGGGGGAGTTGGAAGGGCGACCCATGGACTCCATACTCTTTTTCTTACTCAAAAACCTCCCTTGGCTCCAACCACCTTGCTGGACACTGAGAGCTCTCTTTAACCCCATCTCCAAACTCTGTGCCTTCCCATGGCTCTGGCCTAGGACTCTGAAACTTCCTGACAAAAAACACCAGGGAGCTGGTTAATGTACACAAGTCCGGAGCCCCACTGCTGGCAACTCTGACGGTGGTATGGGGTGGGGCCCAGGAATGCGCACCCAGTGATTCTGATGTTTGAGCCAAATTTTTCACCCAGAGGTCATGATTTTCCACACCTCCCGGCCTTGGTGCATTCCGTTACTTCTGCCTGGACCCCCATTTCTCCATGGGGTCATCGTTCAAGACTCAAGACTCAGCTCATCCTGGGATAGATGAAGCTCCTGGGTGTTGACCCCACATCATCGCCTTCCTTGCCCCCCTCCCTTGCTTGGCCAAAGCCTGGTACGTCACAGACCTCTGGTGAATGCTTGTTTCACGGACACATTGCCGCAGACACACTCCAATCTGTTTTTGTCCCCAGAGTCTTTCCCAAAGCTCCCCACTGCCCAGAAATCAAGTCCACCCCTGTGGCCCAGTAGTGAGGGAGGGTCTATGCCCTAACCTGACTCGGACTTCACCCCTTCCTCCCTTCTCTGTGCTCACCCAATGGCCCACCACACCAGAACCTTCGAACAAACACAGCCTGGGCTTTCCTGACCCCTCCCCCACCGTGCCACCTGGCTGCTTTCTCCCTAATGCCCTGTTTCAGGGCCTGGCTCAAATGCCACCTCCTCCTTGAAGGCTCCCGCCACCCGGTTAAGACTTCATCATTCGCTCCAGTGCAGCTGTACTCTCTTCTCAATCTACCTTTTGTCCCAGGGGGTTGAACGCTGCCTGCGTCCCTTACAAGACATCTAGCTACTCAAGGGTGAGGAGGTACTGGGGGAGGGTCTTCGCCATCTTTTCCTGTTCTCCACCTCCTAAGCATCCTAAGGAGGTCCTCCATCCACTTGCTGAAGCAAACTGAAAGGGGAATCAATAGTGGAAGCCTCGGCTGGGAAGGGACAGGTGTCATGTCAGGAGACCGCCCCCCCTCCTCCCCCGCAGCAGTGACTACCCAGGGGCCAGTCGGGGGCTGAGGGGCAGCATAGGGTGTGTCCCGGGGACCGGGCTGACCTGGCTCTCTGCTCGGCAGGGCAGCCCCTCTCGTCTAGGTCCGCACAGCTGCAGGAGAGAGAGTCTCGTCAGCAAGGCTGGGAACCATCTCCGGGGCTCACTCCAGCCTCACAACCATCCCGGGATGGGTGTGGCTGGGTTATTACGCCGCTTGACGAAGGCAGACACGGTACTCAAGGTCAGCAGTGCTGTTTCTACCACCCCCAAGGGGATTCCTTCTCTGGCCTTGAACTCGCATTTCCTGCTCCCCTCCACCTCCCTATGGTAGGTAGGAACTGCAGGGCACTCAAAGGAGCACCAAGTCCAAAAGCTCAGCCACTTCCTCTGCGAAAGAATGCCAGGGTAGTAAACTGGCCCAACTTCTGCAGAGGACGGTTTGGCAATACCTAGTGAATCATGTCTGTGACCCGGCGGTTCCACCTGTCAGGATATACCCTAAACATGCCAACACCTGTATGCCAGGGGGCTTGCACAAGATGCTCACTTGTACATGGAGCTCAAGTGCAATAAGCTGCAAGAGAAAGGAAAAGAAAAGAGAGAAAGAAAAAGAAAGAAAAAAAAAGAAAGAAAATCAATATCCCTCAAACAGGGACATAGTTAAATAATACTACATCTGTGCTGCAGATGGAGTAGTTAAAAAAAATAGGAGGTAGATCCTTGTGCATTCACAAGAACGGACCCCAAGATACATAAACTGAGAGAAGCAAAGTACAGAACAGTGTGTAGAGCATGATCCCATTTGCATTAACAAATGCATGCACACAAACCTGACTGTATATGAGATGAAATATAAAATTGCTGTTTCTCGACCCTTTTTGATCTACAAAACAGCAATCTTACAGGACTCGACCTAATATAAATGTAATATATGTCTATGTAAATGTGTAGAGAAAAGCCTGGAAGGATGCACATACCAAAGTGAATCTGATGGTCCTCCCCAAGGGAATGGAACAAAAGGGCACATTTGCTCTCCAATATTTATAGTTTTATATTGCTGAAAATGTTCATCATAAGGATGTATTTCATGTGTCTCATGTGTAATTAAAGACAACTAAATGAAAAAAAAAAAAAGAATAGGGTAGATCACCATGTTAGGACATGGAAAAACATTGCAAGATTCTGTTAAGTGAAAAAAAAGCAGGGGCGCCTGGGTGGCTCAGTGGGTTAAGCGTCTGCCTTTGGCTCAGGTCATGATCCCGGGGTCCTGGGATCGAGCCCCACACTGGGCTCCCTACTCAGCGGGGAGCCTGCTTCTCCCTCTGCCCCTGCCCCCCTTCCTGCGTGTGCTATCCCTCTCTCTCTCAAGAATAAAAATAAATAAAATCTTAAAAAAAGAAAAAGAAAGCAATTTGCAAACAATATGTGTGGTCTATGATCCCATTTTAGTAAAAAAAAAATATATGTTAGAATGTGCACAGATAAAAACAATTCGAGAATAATATATATATTAACATATAGTTTATATATTATAATAACATATATGTTAGAATGTGCAAGAGTAATTATATATATTTAAACACATTTTTACGTTATAATAATATGTTAGCATGTGCACAGGTAAAAACTGGAGAAAAAATATTACAAATTATTAACAGTGGGGATAGAACTGTTAACGACATTCATTTATATTTCATGCTTTCATTTAAAAAAATTTTTTTTAAGATTTATTTATTTATTTATTTGAGAGAGAGAGAATGAGAGACAGAGAGCACGAGAAGGAAGAGGGTCAGAGGGAGAAGCAGACCCCCCGCTGAGCAGGGAGCCCAATGCGGGACTCGATCCCAGGACTCCAGGATCATGACCTGAGCCGAAGGCAGTCGCTTAACCGACTGAGCCACCCAGGCGCCCCTAAAAAATTTTTAACAAGGGCGCCTGGGTGGCTCAGTCGGTTAAGCGTCTGCCTTCGGCTCAGGTCACAATCTCCAGGTCCTGGGATCGAGTCCCACATCGGGTTCCTGGCTCAGCAGGCAGTCTGCTTTTCCCTCTGCCTCTCACCCATGCTCCTGCTCTCTCTCTGTCTGTCTGTCTCTCAAATGAATAAAATCTTAAAAAAAAATTTTTTTAACAACACGTGTTATTTTGAGGATCAGAAAAAAGCAGAAACAAAACTAAGAGACTCAGAATAAGCAAAGGCAGTTATCCCCCTTTTATAGTAAGAGCCCCAGAAAGGCTCCGGGACAAAGCTCTCCTTCCCGCAGAAAAGGCCCTCAACTCACGAGTGGGTGCAGTTGATGGGACACGGCTGGCACGTGCCCTCCTCATCTGCGAACTTCCAAATGGGCATGAAGGAGAGGTCGGGTTTCACACCACTGGGGCAGCGAGCCACGCAGAAGGGAGGGTCCTTGTAGTGGGCACAGGCCACACACTGGTCAGCCTCCTGGGAGGGGAGGAAGGGTTTGTAGGGGGCTGGCACTGACACCCCCAGGGCAGCAGGATCCGGCCCGTGTGTCCCCTTGGGGCTTCCCACAGCCACTCAACAGCACGTGCCCCCCCCACTCCTGGGACAGCCCAGACCTGCTGGGTCTCCCACCCCAGGTCCCAGGTCCCAAGGAACCAGAAGTATTACTTAAGATACAACAGCAAGTAATAGTAACTAATATGTAGCAAACCTTTCTTGTGCTTGGGCACTGCACCAAACCCTATTTTAAGTTCATGCTTACTACCTTCCAATGAGGTAGCTCCTCATGAGATTCGTTTTACAAATGAGCAAACCGAGGGACGCCTGGGTGGCTCAGTCGGTTAAGCGTCTGCCTTCGGCTCAGGTCACGATCCCAGTGTCCTGGGATCGAGTCCCACATCGGCCTCCTTGCTCAGCAAGGGGCCTGCTTCTCCCTCTGCCTGCCTCTGTCTCTCTGATAAATAAATAAAATCTTAAAAATATATATATATATTTTTAAAAAAAATGAGCAAACCAAGGTTGCAAGCAGGGCCTGGATTTGAATCCAGATAGTCTTGATGCCTAAGCGCATAGGTCTGACCACCTTGGCACAGCGACAGCCAAGCACACAGGCCCCCTGGGCCCCTTGCATAGTCCGAAGGGTCACGGGGTCCACCACACAACTCCTGCAGTCCCCAGCGTCCCCAGCCTACTTTCACCCTCCCGCCATCCAGGTCTGGACTTGGAACCCTCTCCTGAGACAGTCCACCAGACTTGGCCTTGCTTCCCTCCTGCCCTCGCTGCCCTCCAACCAGCTCGAGCCCACCGGCAACTCACCGCCCCAAAGCAGGTCACTGAGCCGTTCTGGGGCCGACACTCGGAGTGACACGGCAGACAGTACCTGTCCTTCACATATTCCCGGGGTAGCCTGATGGAGGGGGTGGCTGATGAGGGTGGGGGGGTCTGGAAGGAGCCCCTGTGCCCTCTCCCTGGCCGCCCCCCTGCCCCGCCCCGCATACCCCTGCAGTACTCGGCATTCCTCCACGCACTCCTGGCCCCGAAGGAATTGGCTGCAGTTGACGCACTGGGTGGGCCCCGGACCCCAGCAGTGCCCATGGGCGCACAGCGGGTAGCAGGCCAGGCCCTCGCCCACTGCAGTCAGTGAGGAGGAAGGGGTCAGAGGGGCCACTCAAGGGAGGTTCCAGGTCCAAGTGACCCAGGGGAGGAGGCTGGGGGGGGGTGGCGGCCGTGGCCCAGAGCAGTGGGCACAGGTGCTGGGCAATACAGGGGAAAACAAAGAGCTGATGTTCCAGGGCCAGAGAGGAAAGGGAAGGCAGGGACGCCAATGCAGTGTGGCAGGACCCAGCCAGAAGCCATGCCCAGAGGTCAAGCCAGCCAGAGCTGTGTCAGGAATGGGGCAGCAGGGACAGGCAGTCTGTATGAATCTGAGATTGCTGCCGCTAGGCCACCCCGGGCACCCCTGCGTGCTGGCAGACGGGGAGCGTGCGGTGCCGGGCTCCCTGTCTTACCGCACTCGGCCTCCGGCCGGTTGGCACTGTGCAGCAGGGCCTGGTGGGGGTTCCGGAAGAGCTGGTCCCAGGGCACCGTGTGTATGAAGCAGAGGCGGGCGTTGTGGTGGATGAGGGCCAGCCCACTGCCCAGTTCCCGCAGTGAGCGCAGCCCCAGCCAGCTGATGCCCAGCCCTTGCAGGGTCAGCGAGTAGGCGCCGCTGTGGGAGGAGTGCTCGGCTGTACCACGGACCCTCCCTCGTGGGCAAGGGCTGCCCTCACCTTCCTCCCGTCCCCAGCACACTCGGCAAGCTCCCGTGGGAACATCAGTGCTGGGGTCCCCGGGGAACAGGAGTGCCCACCACACCCAAAGCCTCTCCTCGGGGCCCCCCTTTCCTGGTGCTCACTCATGCAGAACTCGTCCCCGGATGACTCGCAGGTTCTGGAAGACACTGAGGTTAGGCAGGCTGTCTGGCCACGCTGAGATATACAGGTAACCTGCAGGGACAGGGGGAGGCTAGGGGTGTGGGCACAGGAGGAGGACCCCCAACCCCGTTGGAGCAGGATGCAGAGCGGCAAAGCCCACCTGTGATCTCCTCCAGAGCCTCAAACACTCTGAGCTGCTCAGGCTGGAGGGGGGCAGTGTTGGAGCCTGGGTCTCTAGAAGGAGGATTAGGAGAAGAGTTAGCAGGGCCAGGAAGGGGAGGGGGGGTGCATGACCCCAAGAGCTGGCCCAGCCACCCTTCCCCACCCCCCCTCCATTAATGACTTCACTTAAACCCTTTGCCCATCAAGCCCGGCTGTTTTCATCCTGAGTTTCAAAGCCCAGGCCCTAGTTTGGCAGGGTCTGTCAAAACAGTATTTATATCCTTTGATCTAGAAATCCTACTTCTAGGAATGTGGCCTAGACAGACATTGGCTCCTATTCCCAGAGACGCGTACAGCACAGAACTGTCTGTAAGAGCGAAAACTGAAAACCACCTAGATATCCATCAGTACAGGGGGGCTGTTAAATATAAACCCCATCTACCCTGACTATAGATGAAAACTAACATTTGAAGAGCACTTAAAAAAAAAGGGGGGGTACTCAGTGTCTGCCAGGCACTGTTCTAAGAGGGTATGAATATTATTAACTCATTCAAACGTTATAACCACCTTATGAGGTGCCCCCGTTCTACAGGCAGGTCACGTGATTAGAAAATGGGGGAGCCAGGTTTCAAGCCCAGGCCGCCTGGCTCCTGAGCCTGGGCTCTTAGCCGCTCTTAGCTGCACCTGCCCTACAGCTGTCGAAAGCACAAGGCAGCGCGACACGAAGTGCCATGACCAGCTCTCCAGGGCAAGAGGCAGACAAGGCTCACGATGAGCTCCCGCTTTAAGTCAAGCTCCTCAACAAAATTACTAAAGCTAGGTTTCTCTGTGTAAGTCCATGTACGTAGAAATGGTCCAGAACCCACACGAGCTGTAAGCAGTGGTTTCCTCTGGAAAGAGGAATAGAGCTGCAGAAAAGGTTAAAGGGAATTTTTTCTCTTTTTTTAATACGTATTTTTATTGAGGTCTAATCCACATACAATAAAACGCAATTTTAATGTACACTTTGAGAAGTTTTGACAAATGCATTCCCTCATGTATCCATGACCCCAAATGATACACAGAACATTGCCATCACCCCAGAAATTTTATTTTGTGTCCCTTTCCAGCCTCCCGCCCCCAACTCCAGGGACAACCACTGTTCTGATTTCTATCACCAGAGTGGTTTTGCCTGTTCTAGAGCCTCAGGTGAAGGGAACCGTGCCATGTGGCCAATCTCCTGCCTGGCCTATTTTGTGGAACATAATGTTTTTGAGCCTCATCCATGTTGTCATGTCTATCAATAAATAGTTTGTTTCTTTTTATCACTGAGAATTCCATTGTATACATATACCACCATCTATTTACTCCTTCACCTACTGATATACATTTGCATTATTTCCAGCTATTATGGGGGCTATTATGAATAAAGCCACTATGAATTCAAGGAGAATTTTACTTTGTCTGGATGGTTTGACTTCCATACAAGTAAGTGCACATTCGTGAAGAACACATCACTGATGAAAACAACCCCCCGCCCAGTCCCCACACCCTCTGGTCTCCCACTTGCTTCTTTTGCATTTCTGGCCTCCCGCCTCTGTCTCCCAGCATTCCCCAGAGACGCTGCCACTTCTGGGCCGGAGTCGGTGACCGTCCTGATGCTCCGCAGACCATTGTGCCCACCCTTCACTCCGCATAGTCTTACCCCTCAAAGCTCTCTGGCAGAAACGCCAGGCTCCCAAAGACCTTCTTGCAGCCGGCAAACTCTTGGATGTTGGCGCTGGTGACCGCCCTCACCTCCCGCAGGTGCTCCATGCCCAGGCCGTAGCACACTGTGGGGAGGGGCAGGCAGTGAAGGGGCCATCTCAGCCCCCACGTGGAGCACCAGGGCCTCAACCTCTGGGGCCCTCTCCACACCCCCGAGGTTTAGAGAAGACACCAGCATCTTCTAGCTCTACCAGCCCCCACATGCCCACTCACACACTGACAAGAGATATGGGGGAACGTGTGGGGCTGATCCAGGGAGGGCCAGGACAGACAGTGGAAGGGAAGGACCCCCAGCAGGGTCTGAAGAGGGACGGGACAGCGGGCTAGGCCGAGCTGGGTGTGCAGAGGGACAGGAAGGGCAGCCTGGCTCAGGGTGTGGCCAGCAGTTACCTCGGGCACAGGGCTTGCTGCATTTCTCACACCGCTGTGTTCCGTCCTCAGCCGTCACCTCTTGGTTGTTCAGGGGACAGACCAGGGTGCAGGAGCCCACGTCCGTAGATAGGTAGTTGTCTGAGGAGATGGAGACCGTGGGTCCATGTGCCCTGGCCCTTCATGCCACACCAATAGCCATGTCACCGTGCCCACAGTACAACAATATCGATCAATACTGAAATGCCCTTACTTGACATTCATCTACGCCTCACAACAACCCTATGTGATGGGCAGTGAGACTCCCATTTTGCCAAGAGGGAACCAAAGCAGTTTTATGTAAATTACTCAAGGTCATTGTGCTCTTAAGTGGAGAAGCCAGGAGCTGAGCATAGTCTGTCTCTGCATTTTGAACTCTGACCTACCACGGGGAGGATACGACCAGAACCCGAGAGCCCACTCCTATCTCCCAAGACAGGAAGAAAGAGGGCCCCACGTCCAAGGTCAGATCCCAAATGCACATCATAAAGAGGGGAGCTGTTAAATAAAATTCTGATCAATCTAGACTATTGAATAAAAATTAGCATTTATTTAAGAGTGCTTAGTATGTGCCAGACACTGTTGTAAGAGCTTTACAAATATTAACTCATTCAGGGGCGCCTGGGTGGCTCAGTCGGTTAAGCGTCCGACTCTTGATTTCTGCTCAGGTCATGATCTCAGGGTCCTGAGATTGGCCTGTACCGGGATCCGTGCTCAGCGGGGAGTCTGCTTGAGATTCTCTCCCTCTGCCCCTCCCCTTGCTCGCTCTCTCTCTCTAAAAATAAATAAATCTTTTAAAAATATATGAACTCATGGGGCGCCTGGGTGGCTCAGTCGTTAAGCGTCTGCCTTCGGCTCAGGTCATGATCCCAGGGTCCTGGGATCGAGCCCCACATCGGGCTCCCTGCTCCGCGGGAAGCCTGCTTCTCCCTCACTCACTCCCCCTGCTTGTGTTCCCTCTCTCGCTGTATCTCTCTCTGTCAAATAAATAAATAAAATCTTTAAAAAAAAAAAAAAAGAACTCATTCAAACGTTATAACCACCTTATGAGGTGCCCCCATTTTACAGATGAGAACATGAAGACACAGCAGGCAGGTCACATGACTAGAAAATGGGGGAGCCAGGTTTCAAGCCCAGGCCTCCTGGCTCCTGAGCCTGGGCTCTCAGCGACTGCTCTCAGCTGCCCCTGCTCGCCTCCCTGGCACTCACATGGACAGGCGGTCACACAGCTGGCCCCGAAGGTGTATCGGCCCTCGGGGTTGGGCATGGATTCGAAGGTGTCCGTGTTGTAGGTGACCAGGGCTGGGCAGTGCAGCTCACAGATGCCACTGTGGTTGAAGTGAAGGCAGGCCTGGGGGGCGACGAGGGGGACAGGGACAGGCAGCTGGTGGTCACCGGGCTGTTCTTCCCTGGGGTGCAAGGGGCAACAGGGCCGTAGCAGGTGGGGGGCCCCTCCCCTCGAGCCCACCCTGGGGCCCCACGGGGCACATACCAGGCAGTCCGAGTGCTTGGGGCCTGTGCAACCCGCTGCACACTGCTCGTGGCAGCAGTCAGTGGGCTTCGGGCCCTTGCAGCGGGCACAGCCTCCGGCACAGACCGTTCGCGTCACTGTCACACAAGGGGCAGGATGAGGCCGGGGCGGTCGCCCGGGCACCAGACCCTCCCTGGCCTCACTCTTCTGCCACGACCTCCCGCTCCAGGGAAGACGCTGAGGCCTGGTAACCCCCGCCCCCGCCCCGTGCCCCCTTTATTCCACTCGGCTCCCCCTGCCCCCAGATTCTAGGCCTCCCTAAGACTCACAGCTCTGACAGTCCCCGGAACTTGCTCCCCAGCAGTGGGGGTCTTTACAAGCTGGAGAACAGGGTGGGCCTGGGGAGAGAAAGAGAGGGTCTTTCCAGGAGGCAGAATGCACAGTGAGGGAGAGACTCGGCAGGAACAGAGGACTCTAGGCGCAATCTGGAAGCAGAGGGAGGCAGGACGGAGGGCCACAGAGATGAGGAGACACGGAGAGACTTGGCAGGGGAGGAATGGGGCAGAAAGAGGAAATGGGCAGTGTTAGGGCAGGGGTGGGGAATGGGGGCGGTGTACGCCAGGAGTTTGGGGTCGCCGGGCTGCCCGAGAAAGAGAGGAAGTGGCAGGCAGGGAGTGGCATGGCTTACAGGCCCGAGAGCGGTTGGTGTCTATCAGCATGAGCGCAAGCTGGTTGTTCTTGTGGAAGATGTCCTTCCACAAAATCGTGTCCTGGTGGCAGAGCTGTGGGTTCCGCTGAATCAAGACCCCTCCCTTCAGGATCTCTGTGGAGTGAGTAATAATCAGCGCCTTCCTTTCCTGCCTGGCACCTTCTGCCCTCCCATGGGACCCCCCTGACTTTAGAGGGGAGCAGGCCTCGTAAATCCGCCCCAGTTTCCCCGAGGATTAGAGAAGACACCAGCATCTTCTAGCTCTACCAGCCCCCTTCCCCACCCCCCACACACATGAACAACCTGGGATCCAGGGAGGGGTGAGTCGTCCATGACCCGGTCCAGATGTCCATGCCCCTCTCTCCTGTCCTCCCACCTCTACACCCTGTGCACACTGCTTCGTGGTTAAAAGAGACTCTGGAGGGCGCCTGGGTGGCTCAGTTGGTTAAGCGACTGCCTTCGGCTCAGGTCATGATCCTAGAGTCCCTGGATCGAGTCCCGCATCGGGCTCCCTGCTCGGCAGGGAGTCTGCTTCTCCCTCTGACCCTCCCCCCTCTCATGTGCTCTCTCTCTCATTCTCTCTGTCAAATAAATAAATAAAATCTTTAAAAAAAAAAAAAGAGAGACTCTGGAGTCTGAAAACCAGCCTCACCACTAACTAGCTATGTAACCTGGAGCAAGTCACTCATCCTCTGTAAATCTTTTACAGTTTTCTCATCTGGAAAAAGAGCGTAACATTGGTGCTGCCTTGCAAGATGATAGCACCAAGATGGGATCCTGTGTGCAAAGTAACCAGCCACAGAGTCTGGGATACTGTCAGCTCCGGGGCTGCCACATACAGTTACACAGGTTGTTCACTGTAGATGGGTACTCGGCCAAGAAGTGGAGAAACCCCAGCCTGCATCCTCATTATCAAACTGTGCAGGCTCATACAAGCTGTGACTTCCTGGGAAGAAGGGAAACCTTTTTCTGATCTTCACCATGGCACCTTCCCTAGCTCCACCTTCATCTGTCCTGAAGGGATATGAGTTCTAATTCCCATGAAGCCTCCCATGGCTAGAGGTGGCCCTTGCCAGCTCCCAAGAGTGAGAAAGTGTCGGTGACAGTGATGACTACCTGTGAGGCTTCGAAGCTGCAGCTCCCGCAGCCCTCCTGGGGCAGCCCCTGCCTCAGAGGCGCCCCCCTCGGGCGGCTCTCCATTGTCCAGCACGGCCAGGGCGTAGTTGTCCTCAAAGAGCTGGGTGCCTCGCACGATTCGGAGCCTCTGCAGCGGGACCTGTCTCACTTGGCTGTGAGCAATGAGCACGTAGCCCTGCACCTCCTGGATATCCTGGGAGGGAAGAGGGACAGGTGGGGCTGAGGCAGGCCTGGGCCCTGGAACACTACCAAGGCCTCCTCGGGGTTACCAAGGGCTTGGGGATCTGGGGCCAAGTCCCCGTCCACTGAGAAGTCCAGCTCTCTCGGGCATAAAGTAGAGATCAAGGACCCTCTCCACCTCCTCAAGCCAGATTCTGTAGGGTCAAGACAGATAACCACTCTGTGAACTGAGAGCAAGCGCCCCACCCTCTCTGCATCTCAGCTTCCTCGGCCGTGAAAGGAAAGACCCCGCATCATGCACGTGGCCCCACTCCAGGCCACGGTGACCACAACCCAGCAGGCTGGATCCCGCTCTCTCCCCTGCTCATGACCCTTTCATACACATTTCCCATTTGATGGTTTCCCAGAGGGGAGTCAAAGTGTGCTTATTGCTTCCAAAGCCAAGGGCCGAGACCACATTCACAGGCCTTGTCAGTAGCAGAACGGGATCTAGAACCCACATCTCTCAGCTGCCCGCTCGCCACCCCAGGCAGGACAGGGACAGCGGCTGGGGCAGGGGGACAGGGGGAGGGGATCATGCTGGCAAGAGAGCAAAAAAATTTAGCACAGAAACAGGGGCATCCACCCCGCGATGTCCGTGGCCCGCCACGTCACACAGAGGGAGTCAACTGGTCTTGCAGTAGAATAGACAGGGGGCAGACATCAGAAAGGACGTCCCAGTTGAGGAACCACAAGAGAGGAAAGGGAGGGCACCCTCTTCTCCCACCCGCTTGTCGGCATAGGGCTCCGCTCAGCTGGAGGCTGGGCCTGGCTGGATCACCCAGGGGCCTCACCTGCAGGAAGGACAGGCTGGCATTGGCAGGCAGGTAGGTGAGCTCCAGGTTACCCTGCACCACTTGACAGGCCTGGTAGAGGTGACGGAGCATATCCAGGTGCGTCTCGGGACTGGCTGGGAGCTGCAGCTTCATGTCTGTACCGGTACACACTGGTGGGAGGGAGGGCATGGGTCAGAGGGCACTGCCCAGGGAGCTTCTCCAACCTGGCGCCTCCTCTACAACCCCCCCCAAAGAGTCGTGCCATCTTGGACCCCTCTTCCCATGTCCCTTGCACCTGCAAGAGGCACAACAGCAAAAGAAGGTTTGCAAGTTGGGGAAGAGGAGGGATATCCAAGGAGAGGCCCCTTCTAACTTGGCCCATCCTGAGCATCCAGAGGGGGCCCCATTGTGCCAGCCCTGGGGAGCTTGCCCGCCTGATCCAGGGTGTTGGCTGGCAAAGAAAGCCTCCCTTTGTCCCAAAGGCCCGACTCAAGGCCAAGGGGTAAAAATCCCCCAAGAGAGGCCATGATGAATCATGAATCTTCTGGATACCCCCTGCCCCTCTCCCAAGCAAACAAACTCAGGGCATTCTCCCCACCCCATTCCAATACCACCCACATGCCAACCGCTTGGCAAGGGATATCCACCCCCACGATGCCACCCAGAAAGTAGGGAAGGAGGGTCAGCTAGAGTCATAGCTGGGGCATGGGGACCCCTAGGGGCCTGGTCACCACAGGGACCTCTGGAATTCCCCTAGGCAGAAAAAAAGGAGCATCAGACCCCAACAATGGGCATCCGGACCCGGGCTACGGATCCTGGGCCAGAGCGATGCCTCCTCTAAGGGCTCCGATGCTGGTACTTCACCCCGGCCTCCTCCTCAGGGCAGGGCTCCAGAACCAGCTGGCAGAATCTGTGCCACGAAACGCCTGCCACAAGGGCACCACGTCAGCCCTGCATACCTGCCCGGCGCCGGCCATCAGCCAAGGGGCATCGAGATGAACGGCCTCCCCAGCCCACCTGCACCCCAGCACAGTGTCCCTGAGACCGGAAGGGCCTACGAAGCCCAGGGACATAAGAAGGGGTACGCCACCCCCAGTAAGGGGCTACTGTGGACAGCCACTGGCACTGTGCCTGCCAGCAGGGGGGAGATTAAAGTGCCCAGTTGAACTCGTTTTTCTGCTCTGGTGAGAAGATGAATCACCTGGCGCGTCTTGCCCAGGAGGGTGTGCCGGGCGGAGGGGGGTGGCGGGTGGAGGGCGCCCCCAGAGACACAGGCCCACAGGTGCCGCACCACCTCGATTTCCTGTGGGCCGCCACCCCACCTCCCACAGCCTACAGGGGGACAGCGGTGGCTGACTCCAAGGTCTGACACCAGGGCTCCTGCTCTCCCAGCAACTTGGAGCCTGAAGTCCAATCCTAGGGGTGGGGGGGTAACAAGAGATACCCTCTGCCTCCAGAACGCTGGGCAAAGGCTGGTGGGGCAAGCCCCTCGGGTTCCTGCCTGCGCCAATGGGCCAGGAGCTGACAGCCTCCCAGTAAAAGCCAGAGTGGTCTCTTTTCCCACCCCTTTGGACAGATAGGGAAGGAAGCAAAGAGGGAGGAAGGAGAGGGCCCAGAAATAGAATTCAAGGGTCCCCCCCCCCAGACTCCCAAGAGAAACAGGAGCTGGGGGTGGCAGGCCAGGACCAAAATAACGCCCGCTGCTAGGGCCTCCTGCAGCCTCGGCAGCCTCAGCTGCTTTGTAGGCACAGCTGTCTTTAGGCCCAGACCCCAAAGCTCTGGCCCAAGCCCGGGACAGGGACAGGCAGAGCTGGGGGAGAGGCTGTCTCCACCCCCTGTGGCCCTCTGCCACCTCTGAGGGACACCAGCTGCAGCAACCAGGCAATAGGAAAACATCAACAATGGGAACACCGAGGGCAGCCACATTAACTGAGCACCTACTGTCTGTGGCCAGGCTGTCCGGGTGGAGCCTCATAACGTCCTCCAGAGGCTGGGACTGCAACCTCTGTCTTGCAAAGGAAGCCGAGGCCGACAGGGCTAATTCTCCTGAGATCATAAAGCTCGTAAGAGATAGAGGCGGGATTTGAACTTGAGTCTATCTGACTTTAGATCCTACATTCTTAACTGGACACGGACAAATTCCCCCCACGCCCGGTGCAAAGGGAAATACACACCAGGTCTATTGATGTCACTGATAAACATACAGGCTCTGGGCAGGGCAGGGTGGCTGGGCTGAGCTGAGGACCAGAGAGAGCGGTAGCCCCGCCCCACTAGTGAGTTTGTTTGTGGCTGATTTCAGTCTAAGATTCTTTAAGTGTTTGCAACAGGTGGTCAAATTGGTTCGGAGACCTACTCTCCCAGGGAGCTGGAGGCTTGCGGGAAAATTCCCCCACCAAGCTGACATGAAGCCAAGAAGGGCCTCTTGACACCTCCCCTACCTCTCCACCTCTGTCCCCTTCACCATGAAGCTCAGCCCCTCCCACCCACTTCCCTTCTCCTCACCAGTCTCCTCCTCTCCAGTCCTCACCAGTCCCCATATCCACCCAGCCTCCACTGATTTTCGGGGCGAGGGGTTGGAAGTCCTGTTCTACACAGGAGGGCTCTGGGTCTCCAGGACACCTGACTTTCAGGAGCCCCAGCCTCCAGCTCTCTGGCTCAGCACTATGAGGCAGGACCAGCCCAACACCAGGTAAGAGTTTGCTGGAAGGATGGATGGATAGATGGATGAGTGAAATCCATTCAAGAACTCCCAAACCAAAAGGGACCAGTTGAAGTAGTGGTGTCCACCCCTTGCTCAAAGGCTGTTCAGGGTCCTTCATACCCCTCTGGCTGAACTTCAGTTCGGCCCCCGCTCTGGGGGTGCTCTCAAGAGGGTTCCTTCCTCCCCACCAGACTTCAGCCCCAGATGCTTCCCTTGCTCATCAGCAAGAAATACTTCCTTTGGTTTCCATGAACACTTCCTGCACCCCCAAAACTCACCTCCCCCAGACCCAAAGGGTAAGGGCCCATTCTAGGGATGCCCAGAACTCAGCCACCACACACACCTGGTGTATCAAGGCCAATATCAGACGAGGGCCTGGGCTCAGGGTCATTAAACCAGAACCCTAGCCAGGCTGCTCCCGTGTGACCTTGAGCAAGTCCCTGGACCTCTGGGGCAGAGTCCATATCAGATTCATCTCTATGCCCAGCAGTGCCTGTGACTTTGTAGGCACTCTCAGTATTAATGACCTGAACTTGGCTGAAAGGATGGGATAATAAAACAATAACAACTCTTACTCTCTGCAGAGAAGTTAAATGACAGTTAAATGAGATAATCAAAAAGCAGTCTGTAAACACGACAAGGCTTTGTAAACAGAACTGAGGCAACACAAACATTGGCTATAGTAATTCTCCCACTCCTGAAGAGCACACACCCCTCGTCCTGTGTGGGCTCTCTTCCCAGGGGTGGGGAAGAAAGGTGGCCCCAGCAAGAGATGGAGGTGTCACCCCAGAGGGTCTTCCGACAGGCAAACAGTGTGGGGGGATCTCTTTCCAGATCATTTCAGCACCCAGGGGCAGGCACAACTGCCTGGGCCCTCCTCCAGCCCCCCCACCGCAGCCCCCTACTGGCTCCTCATGCTTCTACTCCAGCTGTCTCCCTCACCCACAGCCCTGCAGCCCCCCCTGGCTTCTGCCCTGTCCCTGCTCTCAGTGCCTTCAGGGCACGACAGGAAAGCAGGCATGGGCTGGACAGGGAGGGAGAGGACCTCGGTGGGCCCGGCTCACTCCCCTTTCTATAGCCTAGATAAAGGAGATCACTCACCCGAATTAGAGTAGCACCTCTACCCCAGTCTGGCTACCTGGCTGCCCCTGAGGCTTTGCTCATCCCATTTCTGTTGAATAGGATAAGACTTCAACCAACTCTTAATGCCTCCTCAGTACACATTATTATTGGGTCTAGACATATTTGGGTCACTAGGAAGCCTTGGATAAGTCACTTCACTTATTTGAACCGTGTGTACCCACTTCACTGGACTGTTGCAGAGATGAAATGAAACCGTCCATGGAAAAGAACCTGGCATATGGGAAGCACATCACACATTTTTTTTTTTATGTTAAGGCAAGATAAGTCATATAGCAGGAGTATGGGTAATTCCAAACCATGAGAAAATAAAAGGTGCCTTTGTATTTGGAATGTGATGTATTTTCTCTTTTCGCATTTCATTCTAGCTTTTCAACTGTTTTTTTTTTTTCCCTTGAACATTAAAATGAAGTTACTTTCCCCAAGTATAGTAAAAAGGAAGCTGCTGGAAGAATCGTCTGGGAATGAAAATATGAGCTCTGCAAGATAAGAAGTAGGTGTTTGCTGCACTTGACAAAACTTTGACCTCTAAGAACGGATCCTAGGGGCACCTGGGTGGCTCATTCGGTTAAGTGGCTGACTCTTGATTTTGGCTCAGGTCATGATCTCAGGGTCCTAGGATCGAGCCCCCACATGGGGCTTGGCACTCAGCGGGGAGTCTGCTTGAGATTCTCCCTCTCCCTCTGCCCCTCCCCCTACCTCCCCCCTCCCCCCCCCTTTCTCTAAAATAAATAAATAAATCTTTAGGAATGGATCCTGGCAAAATCTTGACCTTCTGGGTCCTCTCCGTCTCCTCTTTCTCCCAAATTCCCGCCCTAGCCCTCAGCCCTGGGATACAACAGGGGTGCTGGAGGCAGCTGGGCGGGGCGCTTCCATTGCAACCATTTTCTACCTGACACGCCCAACATCTGTCTTTGCACCCAGCAGTGCCCATGGAAGGGTGAGATCCACCTGAGGAGGCCCTAGTCGTCAGTGGGAGAACTGAGCCCTTGGATCCCAGCACTGCAGCAACCCAGGCCACCTCCACCTGCTCAACGCGCAGGCCCAGGTGAGGGAGGCAGCAGCTCGCTCTCACAGTGCAGCCCTGCCTCAGCCATCTCAGCAGAAGGTCAGGGCTGAGAAACAGGGAGAAGGATGGGCTCCCAGGAAAGTGGAGCCTCCTTCCTCAGAAAGAAGGCGTGGGGCCACCTCCCGCTGTTTACAGCAGATCTGGCCCAGCACCTTGAGCGAGTTCCTTGAGAGGGCAGAGTTCAGCGAAGTCCCCAAGCCAGCAGGGAGACTGCTGTTTGGCAACACAAAGCCCAGACACACACACAGGCCACACAACCCAGGAACACCCTGGCATAGACGTCCCTCAGATAACCCAGCAATGCTCAGACAGAGGGGCCCTCGGGCAACACACAGGACGACACCCACCCCTTCTCCAGACTCCCTGACCAACGGAGACCACCCACTACTCCCAGGACACTCTCATTTTGTCTTCCCCGCAACCCAGCGATGCAGGCAGCGGTGTCCGCCATTGTCCAAGGTAGACTGATACAGTGATTTCGAACGTGTGGTTGGGGGGGTCGCAGCGTCTGGGATCCAGTCTTGGACCCACCACTTCCTTGATGCTATTTAGCCTCTTTAAGTCCAGGTTTTCACCTGGAAATGGGAATACTAGTAGGACTCCTCTTGTAGGTTTGGTGTGAGGATTTAAAGGAGGGAATGCATGCAAACCACCATGCACCGTGCCTGGCCCAGAGTATATTTCCAGCCCACGTTAGCTTTAATTGTCAGTGCATCTAGATGGGCAAGTGGGGCTTAACCCACACTGCCTCCACCACCACGCTTCCCCCACACACAGCATGAAGGGAAAGGCAGGACAACCCAGCCCCCTGCTTACCCGCATCTGGCCCTATTTCTTTAGCTTTCCTTCTCCACCCCACCCCCCACAACTGCCCAGGAATCGCTCGCTTGAAACTCTGGCACTCTATGCCCCAGACCAGGAGACCCACCACCACCCCTCCGTGGCCCACGCTCTCCAAAAGTCACAAAGCGCACAGTCCCTGAGCTGGCCCTAAAGAAACTTGCTCAAAACAAACGTCTCCCCCTCCCCCCACCTCAGACTCCAGCATGAGGCAACTCTGCAGTCGGACCGGCCACTCTCTCCCGCCCGGCTCTGGCCGGACAGGTTGTTTTCCCCTCCACCCCCCACCCCCCCCCCACACCCCGATCCTGCCTGACGCTGGAGGAACTAAACTCTACCGGCTGCGGGGAGGGGGGCGGGGGGAGGGGCAGAGGGACCCCCCGAGGAATCCAGCCCAGTCCAGTCTGGAGGCGGAGGCTGCCAACTGGAAAGGCTTTGAGAAAGTTTGGAGGGGCTCAAGAAAGGGGAGAAAACACACACACACACACACACATCCCACGCAGGGCAAACTTTCTGAACAATTTCAGAGAACTTTTGTGACAAGTTCCCAGAGCCGTCGCGGAGTCCGGAAAGCGCCAGTCTCTTGACTGGGACAGCTAGAGCCGCTTGGGCGTCCTCGCCCCCTGCCCCACCTTCCTTTGGCCCCCTCCCTGCCGAGGCCGGCGGCCCGGCGCGCCGGGAGCGTCCGAAACTGCGGATCGGGAAGCTCGTGTGGCCCCCTCTGCCCCCGCCTGCCCGGGGACTTGGGCGGGGGGGGGGGGGGGCGCCGGGCTGCAGGGTCGCGTCGCTGCTCCGCGCCCTCCCCACGCCAGACCCACCTTGGGTGCCCGCGGCTCCGCAGGGCAGGAGGGCGAGGAGGAGCCCCCAGCGGCACCAGGCCGCCAGCTCCATGGTGCTCACTGCGGCTCCGGCCCCATGGCTCGGGCTGGACCGGGCTGCGAAGGGGCCGGGCGGCTTGCCGCGGGGCTCTGCTTGGCTCTCGGGGCACGACGCAGGGGACTCTCAGCTCCACAACTTCATTCTTGTACTTCCTCAAGGCAGCCCTCCTCCTCCACCTCCTCCGCCTCCCGTGATTGGGAGCGAGCGCGCTCACGGCTCGCCCCCCCACCCCCTCCACCGCATTCCAGCGAGTCCCTGGGAGTGGCAACTCCCAGCTTCACTTTCTCCCTCGGCGCGCAGGCCTGGGGTGCGCCCCTCCCGGCGCCCGGACGCCGGGGTTGCCTGCGCGCTTCTCACGCGTTCCCACGGAGCACCCTAAGGCAGGGGACGGCGATCGCCACCCCCCAACACACCCACACCGGGGGGGGGGGTGTCTGGGGCAAATGCTTCAGGCTGCCATCCTTAACGTTCCTTTAAGTCGCAGGTTTTACCGTAGACGTTCCCGGCAAGACGTTTGCATCCTACTCCATCATACGCCTATTTTTAAAAGTATCAAATACTGGTTCTCCCACCACATCCTCAAATCAAATTGATAGTAGAGGAGGTGGGTGGGGTGCGCTCAACTCGTGGCTTCCGGGACTCCCTGGCATACCTTCTCGAATCTTTTAGGTATCTTTTCCAGTCGGAAAAGCACAGTTTTAATTACGGGGGTCTACACGTTTGGAGGAGAGTCAAATCGGAGGCTCATCCATCTCAATCTTTCGGAGAACATTCCTCTGTTGGGTTTAGGGGGGGGACACTCAGCACCCAATTCATCCAAAGTTCCTTTCCTGTCCCTTGCTTTTTACTAGCTTGTTCAATTCCGCCTCCCCACTTGGCATTTTCCATCTGGAGCCCCCCTCTCCCCCTTCTTAAGGTCCAGTGGCGGATGGAGTGGGGGTGACAGAAGGAAGGTGTGTTTCCGTTGGAAATTACAACCAAAAATGCATGGGACATACTTAATTAACACATTATTCGGGGGGTTTTTGTTGTTGTTGTTTTAATTTTTTTTTAATTTTTTTAAAAGATTTTATTTATTTATTTGAGACAGAATGAGAGAGAGAGAGAGCACATGAGAGGGGGGAGGGTCAGAGGGAGAAGCAGGCTCCCTGCTGAGCAGAGAGCCCGATGCGGGACTCGATCCAGGGACTCCAGGATCATGACCTGAGCGGAAGGCAGTCGCTTAACCAACTGAGCCACCCAGGCGCCCCTGTTGTTGTTGTTTTTAAGATTTTATTGAATTTTTGACAGAGAGAGACACAGCGAGAGAGGGAACACAAGCAGGGAGAGTGGGAGAGGGAGAAGCAGGCTCTCCGCTGAGCAGGGAGCCCGATGCGGGGCTCGATCCCAGGACCCTGGGATCATGACCTGAGCCGAAGGCAGACACTTAACGACTAAGCCACCCAGGCGCCCCACAGTATTCGTTATTTATCTGAAATTCAAATTTAACTGGGCATCCTTATTTTTTATTTCCTACATCTGGCAACTCTAGTTGGAATGCCTCAGCCAAGAGCAGAGCATGCCTGTGCTGGTCAAGAGGGGATCGGAGGCATCTACTGAAGACAGTTGAATGAAGGACACTAGCATTTCTTAAGCTGCTTTCATATTTCCTAGCAGGGTTATAGGCAGCCATTTTCACAGTAGGGGGGTTGTGATCAGAACGACCTGGGTTCAAATCTCCAATCTGCCACATATTAGCTGTATGACCTTAGGCAAATGACCAAGCCTCTCTGGGTCTCAGTTTGCTCCCTTGTAGAATAGCATCTGGCATTCTGTACTAGGAATTAAAGAAGATAACATTCCTGAAGCACTCTGAACAGTATGTAGCACAAGGTACTTGCTCAATAAAGTCGCAGGTTTACTTATACTGGGGCAGATCCAGGCTTGGTGGTGCCGGAAGCCTATGAAATTTGGGGGACTCTCTTCAAGATAAGAAATACAGGGGCACCTGGGTGCCTCAGTCGTTAAGCATCTGCCTTCAGCTCAGGTCATGGTCCCAGGGTTCTGGGATCGAGCCCCGCATGGGGTTCCCTGCTCGGCGGGAAGCCTGTTTCTCCCTCTCCCACTCCCCCTGCTTGTGTTCCCTCTCTCGCTGTGTCTCTCTCTGTCAAATAAATAAATAAAATCTTTAAAAAAAAAAAATACAAAGTATGAGCACAAAATTAGATACATATATGCAAATGAGGAGCCTGAGGCTTCTTCTTCTTCTTCTTTTTTTTTTATTTACTTATTTGACAGAGAGACAGAGAGAGAAGGAACAAAAGCAGGGGGAGTGGGAGAGGGAGAAGCAGGCTTCCCGCTGAGCAGGGAGCCCGAGGCAGGGCTCAATGCGGGGCTCGATGCGTGGCTCGATGCGGGGCTCGATGCGGGGCTCGATGCGTGGCTCGATGCGGGGCTCGATCCCAGGACCCTGGGATCATGACCTGAGCCGAAGGCAGACGCTTAACAGCTGAGCCACCCAGGCTCCCCTTACCCTTCTTGAACACCATGGTAAGAGTCCACCGCTGGCTCTAACTAGCAATGTGCAAACTTCAGGTTAGGTTCTCTTGGAAGGTCGGTCATCAAACCAATTTAGATGATCAAGACAAGTCTTTTTTTTTTAATAGAATGGAATAGAAATCGTGCTCATCACATATTAGTGTCAGTAAGGGTATGTGTGTCTTGGGTGGATGATATACGATGGATTTATTCCTTGGATAATAGTCTCAAACTTTCAAGAAATACTGCTGTGTGGGGCGACACCACAGCAGCCCTTCAGGATGGGCATCAACACCCCTATTTTCTCTAGCCTTAGAGTTGGAGTTGATTGGTGTGAGGATGGGATCAAGGAGAAGACACTCACGTGAGTTAACCAATTTGCCCAGGAGCATCTGTCTCAGGGCTAATGAGGGAAAAGGTGAACAGATAGCCAAAACCAGTCCATCACCCTCACCTATCACAAACCCAAACCCAGGGACCTAGTCAAGGTGCCTCTCAGCCCTCGGGGAGAGGAGACATTGGACCTGGCTCCAACAGTCACTCGCTGAACACACTGGAGGACTCGCTCTTCAAGAGACCATCAGGCCTTTTGGCTCCCTGAGCCATGGCGGTCGGCAAGAACAAGCACCTAACGAAAGGCGGCAAACAGGGAGCCAAGAAGAAAGTGGTTGATCCATTTTCTAAGAAAGATTGGTATGATGTGAAAGCACCGGCTATGTTCAATATAAGAAGTATTGAAAAAACATCAGTCACAAGAACTCAAGGAACCAAAATTGCATCTGATGGCCTCAAGGGTCATGTTTTTGAAGTAAGCCTTGCTGATCTGCAGAATGATGAAGTTGCGCTTAGAAAATTCAAGCTAATTACTGAGGGTGTTCAGGGCAAAAACTGCCTGACTAATTTCCGTGGCATGGATCTTACCCGTGACAAAATGTGCTTCCATGGTCAAAAAATGGCAGGCCATGATTGAAGGTCATGTTGATGTCAAGACTACCGATGGTTATTTGCTTTGCCTGTTTTGTGTTGGTTTTACTAAAAAATGCAATAATCAGATTCGGAAGACCTCTTATGCTCAGCACCAACAGGTCCGTCAAATTTGGAAAAAGATGATGGAAGTCATGACCCGAGAGGTGCAAACAAATGACTTAAAAGAAATGGTCAATAAATTGATTCCAGACAGCATCGGAAAAGATATAGAAAAGGCTTGTCAGTCTATTTATCCACTCCACGATGTCTTCGTTAGAAAAGTAAAAATGCTGAAGAAGCCCAAGTTTGAACTGGGAAAGCTCATGGAGCTTCATGGTGAAGGTAGTAGTTCTGGAAAAGCTACTGGGGATGAGACCGGTGCTAAAGTTGAACGGGCTGATGGATATGAGCCACCAGTCCAAGAATCTGTTTAAAATTCAGACATTTAATGGTGACAAATAAAAAATCTTGTTTGTGATGTTTAAGAAAAAAAAAAAAGAGAGACCATCAGGGTGTTAGGGTCAGTGTTAGAGATGTCCCTTCTCCCCCAGGTCCTACCCTCCAGTGCCCTGGTGTTAGGAGGGTTTGTCCATCCAGGAAAGCTGCTGTGGAACCTCCTTTACTGGGCCCATCCTCCATGCCCCTGTCTGTCCTGGAGCCACACTCCTCATGTCGCTGAGTCCTGGGATGTCAGAGGAGGATGTTATCTTTCCCCATTTTACATAAAAGGAACCCTGAAATTCCAAGGGAACTAAGGGAAACTGAGCCAGAAGGTTTTAGCTTCATGTGTTCTGCTCCAGAGCCGGGAATAAAGGGTACCATGAACCCACCCCCCCCCCCCCCCCCCCCCCCCCCCACCACCAGAGGAGCCGGAGAAGTGCTCTCCAAGATATCCGGGTAACTACCAGTCCTTCTCCCACAAAGATCCCATGCCCTCCCACTCCCTAACTCCCACCCAGCCAACAAGCACACCCTCTCCGCATCCCAGATCCCAGGGGGGAAAAAAACAAAAACAAAAACTGTGGAGACAAGGCTCAGTCCCAGTGGGCTGCCCAGAGAAGGCGGGGCCGGCGGCGGCGGGGCCGGGAGTGAGGATGGGGGAGGAGCGGGGTCAGAACTCACGCCTGGGGAGGAGGCTCGAGAGGGGCCAGTCTTCCAAAGAGAATGAGTCCATTCAGAGCCGGGAAGGAAGGGGGAAAAAACCTTGTCTGGTGTTTGACAAGAGGCGGGGAAGGGGGGCAGGGGTGGGCGCTGCTGATTCGCTTCTCCCCTCAACAGCCCCTCCAGCAGGGCCTGGCGGGAGAGCCAAGGGAAGAGGATGTCTAAGGGACAGAGGTTGAGGGGGGCCTCAGGGGGGAAGGGAAGGGGCTGCTGGAGGAGCCTGAGAGTTTGCCAGAAGGGTCCGGTGAGGGGCCTGCGGGGAGGGAGGCAGGAGGAGAGGGGCAACTGCAGGGCAGAGGAGAGCCAACGAGGGGCAGAGGGCAGATGCACGAAATTCTCTGGAGGAGGTACTGGGCCTGTGGGTGGTAGAAGTGTAGGGCCAGACCGCTGGGGGCTCTGGCTTAGGGAGGTGACCTCTGAGGGTCAACAGGCTGGGGTCTGAAACCAGCAGCCTGTGAAATGCCAGTCAATCATTGACCAGCCACTGAGACTGGGGGACACAGGAGGCCACGTGTGTGTGTTGGCACCAGAGTCTCCTCCCTTCTGCCTACCTCACCAGCCAACCTGGGGTCAGAGGACTGAAAACAAACAGAAAAAGGGAGGAGACGGTCCACAGTCCGAGGTACAGGCCACAAACTGGGGCCTACCCCACAGGGCCTTGAGTCTGGGGCATGAGTTGCTGGGGAAGCATCTTTGTGAATTAGTTACATGGAAGGAGTCCCCCAAGAGTAGGCACAAGGCCTCCCTGGGGCCATAGCAGAGTGGAATTTGGAAGCTTCTCATAAGAAAATCTGCCTTTCTAGGGGTGCCTGGGTGGCTGAGTCGGTTAAGCATCTGCCTTCTGCTCAGGCCATGATCTTGAGGTCCTGGGATTGAGCCCTGCATCAGACTCCCAGCTTGGTGGGGAGCCTGCTTCTCCCTCTCCCTCTGCCTGCTGTTCCCCCTGCTTGTGTGCACTCTCTCTCTCTGTCAAATAAAATCTTTAAAAAGAAAGGAAGGAAGGAAGGAAGAAAAGAAAGAAAGAAAGAGAGAGAGAGAGAAAGAAAGAAAGAAAGAAAGAAAGAAAGAAAGAAAGAAAGAAAGAAAGAAAGAAAGAAAGAAAGAAAATCTGCCCTTTCTGAAGGTGGCCTTTTAAGAACACTTGCTACCTAACCACCAGGAGGCTGCTCCCTGGGCCCAGGATTAGCCCTAGTCCCTGAGTAGAAAAGAGCAGAGCCCAAACCAACATACCAGGCATGCTGACCCTGGGCCTGCTGATCACCTCCCTCAGCCCTTCTCATCCCATCTCAGGAATGCAGGCCCAAGGCCTGGGGAGTTTGCCTTTCTCTCTCTCTAGGCTGCTTTGCCAAGACAAGAAAGCATTCTTATGCACTCAGCCTTACCTGGCTTTAATGCATGAAGTACACAAGGCTTCCATCCTGCCCATACAAGACTGCCATGGTTTGTGTTCCTGTGTCCTGTACTGTCTGTGTGATTGTGCTGGCCATTTCACACACCCTCAGTTTATCTAGGGATCTTTCCTCAGATAGTAGGGCCTGGGCTGTGTGGTCTTGAATAAGGCTTCGTTTTGCCATTTGACATATGAGAGAGGTGGATTGAATAGTTCCTGGTCACAGTGTTTTAGACTTCAGTGTGGGAGCAGTGACTCCTTCAACCCCATGCTTACCCCTTGAAAGCCCCATTGAGCCATCCCTCTGCCAGATTCCAGATTCTTTGTTTCACAAACACTGAGTTTTCCTACTCTACTCAGCCCTCAGGACTCCAAACTCCCCTGGCTTGCTGCTGGCGATCCAGACTCTTGGGGTGTGAATGAGGACACTCTTGCCTCTGGCTTTTAATCTGGGGAAGAGAAGGCCAGGAAGTTTCCAGAAGCATAAGACTGTGGCAATCACTAAGTCCCTATTTGGGGAGACAATTCCAGTTTCAGATGATTTCATTCCTGGACCCATGTTCATGATTCTTCTTTTTGCCTTTTACATCCAGTCGTTCTCTGAGATCTATGGATTCCTCTTCCAATACATCTGTGCTTTTCCAGCCTCCACCACGACCTAAACCTCTGTTAGGTCTTCTCTGGGTGAAAGCACTAGCCTCTGATCTCCTACGTGTTGCTCTTCCCCTCTTTCAATTCTACCCCCCTCCTTTTCCTTTGGCAGCCAAAGTAAATGATTTTTGTTGTTGTTGTTGTTTTAAAGATTTTATTTATTTATTTGAGAGAGAGACAGAGAGAGAGAACACAGAGGGAGAGGGAGAAGGAGAAGAAGACTCCCCGCTGAGCAGGGAGCCCAATGCGGGGCTCGATCCCAGGACCCCTGGGTTCGTGACCTGAGCTGAAGGCAGATGCTAACTGACTGAGCCACCCAGGCGCCCCAAAGTAAATGTTTTATTTTTTTTATTTTTTTAAGATTTTATTTATTTATTTGACAGAGAGAGACACAGCGAGAGAGGGAACACAAGCAGGGGGAGTGGGAGAGGGAGAAGCAGGCTTCCCGCCGAGCAGGGAGCCTGATGCGGGGCTCGATCCCAGCACCCTGGGATCATGACCTGAGCCGAAGGCAGGCGCTTAACGACTGAGCCACCCAGGCGCCCCCCAAAGTAAATGTTTTAAACATAGTTTCATTTGTTCGAGTGCTAAAACATCTCGCAATGGCTTCCCATTGCCTAAACTCTTGACTGTGACCCAAGACCTGACAGAATCTAGTCTCTGGCTGTCACTTCAATCTCATAGCCTTCTAGCCACACAAGCTTCTTTTCTGTTTTCCAGAGATGCCAAATTTGTTGCTGCCTTAGGGCCTTTGCACCGGCTGTTCCTTGGCCTAGAACAATCTGCCCCCAGGTGTTAGTAGGACTGGTTCCTTCTGGTCACATAAGTTTCAGCTCAAATGTCACCTTCTCAAAAAGTCCTTCTCTGACCACCCGACCCAAAGTAGCCTTCTCCTCCCTCCCCATTCCCTTAGGGCCTCTCCCTATTTACATTATCCAATTATATAACACCACACGTGTGACTACCTGAAATTGTTCTTTTTACATTTCCCCCCCTTTTTTTTTAAAGATTTTATTTATTTATTTGAGAGAGAGAGTGAGAGAGAGAAAGAGCACAAGAGAGGGAGCGGGAGGGAGAAGCAGACTCCCTGCCGAGCAGGGAGCCCGATGCAGGACTTGATCCTGGGACTCCAGGATCATGACCTGAGCCGAAGGCAGTCGCTTAACCAACTGAGCCACCCAGGCGCCCTTCTCTTTGTTTTTAATGTTTGATGTAATATAGGGTGAGGCCTCCAAAATCAGAAACTTAAAGTTTTTAAAAAGAGCCCTATCTCTACCTCGGAGTTCTCTCAAAGGGAGAATCCTACTTTGTTAGGATTTTATCCTCTTTTATTCTAAATTTCCTCATTTTTTTAAAGATTTTATTTTTGGGGTACCTGGGTAGCTCAGACCTCTGTCTTCGACTCAGGTCATGATCCCAGGGTCCTGGGATCAAGCCCCACATCTGACTCCCTGCTCAGCAGGGAGTCTGCTTCTCCCTCTGCCTCTTCCCCTGCTCATGCTTGCCCGCTTGCTCACTCTCTCTCTCTGAAATAAATAAATAAAATCTTAAAAAGAAAAAAGATTTTGTTTTTAAGCAATCTCTACACCCAACGTAGAGCTCAAATTTACATCAAGCCTGCAATTCTTGATCTCAGGGTTGTGAGTTCAAGCCCGACGTTGGGTGTAGAGATGACTTAAAAATAAAATCTTAAAAAAAGAGAGTCGCATGCTCTACCGACTGAGTCAGCCAGGCACCCTTAAATTGCCTCATCTTGGGGCGCCTGGGTGGCTCATTCGGTTGGGTGTCTGCCTTCGGCTCAGGTCATGATTCCCTGGGATCGAGCCACGCGTCGTCAGGCTCCCTACTCAGCGGGAAGCCTGCTTCTCCCTCTCCCACTCCCCCTGCTTGTGTTCCCTCTCTCGCTGTGTCTCTCCCTGTCAAATAAATAAATAAATCATCTTTAAAAAAAAATTGCCTCATCTTTAAATGAAGATGCTCAATGGGGCTCCTGGGTGGCTCAGTCAGTTGAGTGTCTGCATTTGGCTCAGGTCCTGCTCAGTGGCGAGTCTGCTTTTCCCTCTGGCCCCCCCCCCCCCCCACCGCCCCTGACTTGTGCTCATGCTCTCTCTCTCAAATAAATAACTAAATAAATAAAATCTTAGAAAAAATGAGGATGCTCATTAAAAATTTGATCCCAGAATTATAGTAAGGACAAAATGAAATAATGTAGTAGAAAAGGACTGATCAATCAGATGCAAAGTAGTATTAGCACTAAATTGCTTCTGGTCAGCTCCTGGAGAGCTGAGTGGTTGTTTTGTTCCTTTCAGCTTCCCAGTCATTATCAACTGGATGTTCAACTCCAGGGGATACTATTCATGTTATATTTAACTTGAAGAGGAACCATTCACGGAAAATACAATGTGGATGGTGCACTCCTGAGCGCTATTCACAGGAAATATAATATGAATGGTGCCTCCTGGAGTTGTGTCTTGCCTAGCATGGTGCTAGAGCTAAGAATTCAGGAAATGTTTGCTAAATGAGTAAGTAAATGGAATCCAATTTTACTTCTTGCTCATTCTACTTCTCTATGTAAAAAGGAAAAGTTGACCCGGGGTGGAGAGTGGGAGAGGAGGAAAAGCTGTCATTAATCTACACACACTAATTAAGCATCTAGCTACAAGGCTTCAATGCGTCAATGAGATGGGTATGCGTGTGTGTTTGTCCTGGTGGTGATGTAGGGAGGAGGGGATGGATATTAGAGCAAGTATCGTATTCCCAAAGGTCCTCTTCTTGATTTTCTTTGAAATATTACACCTCTCCTATCTCAGTGTGGTCTGTATCACTTTGGTGATTTGACAGCCCTGGATTTAGCACCCAAATTCTTACGTTGAATTAATGTTGTTCATTCATAGAAAGAAAAGAAAAGAAAGAACAAAAGAAAAGAAAAGAAAGAAAGAAATGAGTTCTTAGCACCTACCATGAGCCAAATTCTGTACTAGGCTTCAAGTAGAGTGGTAAACAAGACAGCAGAGGTCCCCACCCCGCTTGGGGAAAACATACCACTTTTATCTTACATCACCCTCCAGGTGTTACCACCCTCAGAAATGGTGTTTAAATTGAGGCTAGAAGAATATGCAGGCGTGAGAGTATGAATGATACAGACGAGGCAAAGCCAGGAGGGTTGAGAAACATGGCCCCTTGGGTCTGGCGCAGGGACCAGATCGTGCAGGGTTTGTGGATTTTATCCTGAGGTAATTGGGAGCCAGTAAAGAATTTAAGAAGAAAAGTCACGCGGTCCTTTGTTAACGGAACGCAGAGTCGATGGGGACAAAAGTAGGGGCAGGGAGACTTGTGAAGGGGCTACCGCGACGGTCTTGGCGACAGATGATGATGTCTTCAACCAGGGCGGTGCCAATGGAAATGGAGAGAAGTGGGCAGTTCCAGGTATATTAGGAAGCGAAATTCGACGGGGCTGGTGACAGAAAAATAACCGTACTTCCCATAAAGAGAGCATGGAGAAGAAAGAGGACACATGTTGATAAAAGACCAGTTTATTTTGCTCCTTAGCCCTGTCGCCTCGATATACGGAGATGACAGCAAGATGAGGGGCGGGGCAGGCGCCCACAGAAATCCGGGCACTTTTATTTCAAGTGGGTGGACGTCACCGGAGAGCAGAATAGAGAACACAAGGCACTTCCGGTTACTCCGGAAGTGAAGACTCCTAAGCTCCTCCGCCGGCGGAGGGCCAGGTTGAAGGGATGGCCGGGCGGACGGCGCGGCTGGTGCTGCTAGCTGGGGCAGCCGCGCTAGCAAGCGGCTCCCAGGGCGACCGCGAGCCGGTGTACCGCGACTGCGTGCACCGGTGCGAGGAGCGGAACTGCTCGGGGGGCGCACTGAGGCACTTCCGCTCCCGCCAGCCAATCTACATGAGTCTAGCAGGTAAGCCCCACCCCGCGGCAAGCCCCGCCCCTCAGCCTTGGCCCCTCCCCTTGCGCCCCTAAACCACGTCTAAACTTTCGTTTTCCCCGTTGTCCGTTATGAGTGTGAACGGAGCCCCGGGGTGATTAGAGCAGCATCAGCCAGTTTTACTTACTTTTTATTTATTCAATTAGTATTTATTTAATATTCCTGGGTACTGGCTGTAGAATGACACTGAAATTGGACCCAGTGTCCTGCCATTAGGGTCCACAGTCTTCACGGGGACATTAGCCTTCTGTAGCCCAAGGGAGAGGATGATCTGAGTCCTAAAGTCCCCTTAGGTCAAGCAATCGCAGCATATGGGGGAGGAAGGAATCGTTTCCGGCTTTGAGAGGGCAGAAGCAGTGATCATCTTGGGATATTCTGTGAAAGAAGGGCTTCAGGATGGATACATTAAGTTTGGACCTTTGGCCATAGTGGTCCCCGGTGTGTGACAGGTGTCACAGTAGGTTGGGTAATTTTCACAGCCCTTTAAGTTTCCTTTTACCCAATTTTACAATGGGGAAACTTGGAGAGGTTAAGTGCCCTGCCCTAAGTCACATAGTCAGAAAGTGGTAAAGTGGAGTTTCCAGTTCTGGCCCGTCTGACTACAAGTTTGTGCTCTTTACTATCCCTTTGCATTCCAGAGGGAACAGAGAGAATGGAGGCCCTGGGCAGATGTGAGCGTCTCCAGTAGCTTGGTTTACTCAGGGAGCAGGGTGCAGGGTGGGAGTAAGGGAAATAAAGTTGGAAAAGCAATTTGGGGACTCACAAGTCAGAGTGAAGAATTTGGGTTTCATTTTCATAGGAGGGGGGTAAGATGGCAAGAGTTCCTCCCTGGCGAGTGAGAGCAAAGCTTAAGTTCAGCAAGAGCAAACTTAAACCTACCTATCCATTGATAGTCTGTCAGATGCCAAAGTTCCCATCTCGGTGGAAGAAGAAGAGAAGAAACATCTCTGTTTGCTCACTGCACACCCCCATCCCCTAAAATACACACACACACACACCCCTTTCCTTTATGTGTGTGGCCTACCATCTCTCATAGATCCAAGTGGGAAGTTAGAATTTTGAGATTTCATCTGGTTCTCTCCAACCTGCAGGCCCTCTTAGCCTGTGTTTGAGTTTGGGTCCCATTTGAGCTCTCTCTGTGCCTCCCATGATGGGAGTTCACCAGGTCCCATTTCTCTGTTTCAGGCTGGACCTGTCAGGACGACTGTAAGTATGAATGTATGTGGGTCACTGTTGCCCTCTACCTCAAGGAAGGTCACAAAGTGCCTCAGTTCCATGGCAAGGTGAGTTGGAGGGTCAGGGTAGGTGCATGGTGATAGTGTTGTAGGAGAAAGATACCCCTGAGTCAAGCAGTCCGAGCTATGGGGTGATGGGTGTGTGTTTGGGGCAGGTGCCTCTTCTCAGAATCTGCTGGTTTTCATATAATCAGATGGAACCAGTGTGTCTTGGCTCTGGATTTGGAGTAACAACATCTGGCAAGCTGTGTGATCTCAGAGAGTGGTGCTGGACTTCTTAGGGTGGCTGAATGTTCACCTTGCTACAAGGATGAATTTCCTGACCCCCCCCACAGCATGCTTTCTTTTGCTTCTTCAGTAGTAGTCTGGATTAAAATAGTAATACCCCCTCAGATTGCCCAGCAAGTCATGCTAGTGCTTTTTTTTTTTTTAATTTAAATTGAATTAGCCAACATAGAGTACATCATTAGTTTCAGAGGTAGAGTTCAGTGATTCATCAGTTGCATATAACACCCAGTGCTCATCACATCATGTGCCCTCCTTAACGTCTGTCACCCCGTTACCCCATCCCCCCACCCACCTCCCCTGCTGGTGCTTTTTCATCCAATATGACCTTGTTCTAGACTATTGAGGTTGGCAAGAATTATTCTCCCCAGTTTGTCAGAGGAAGCTGAGGCTCAGAGGCCTGTGGTCAGTGGTAGAGGAGGAAAATATTAGGACCTCTGTTTTCTGGATGGGAAGTCTATGCTCTTTCCACCAGGCCATACTGAGCCATCTATACTGGCCCACCTAGTCTTCCAGAGACCAGGCTTACAGTGCTAGGAATGCTGGCCAGGACAGAGGGAGGACCTTCAGTTAGGGACTGGACCCAAAGAGGGACGGTACCTGAGGCTCTGGCCGAGGTCCAGAGCTAAGGAACCAGCTGAAGACCTGTTGATGTGGCATGTCAAGGAAAAGCAGGTCGGGCTAGCTGGGGGTTGCTCGCCCCTCAAGCCCCCTCCACGTGCTCCGTTTTCAGTGGCCCTTCTCCCGGTTCCTGTTCTTCCAAGAGCCAGCTTCTGCCATGGCCTCTTTCCTCAACGGTTTGGCCAGCCTGGTGATGCTCTGCCGCTACCACACGTCCGTGCCAGCCTCCTCCCCCATGTATCCCACCTGCGTGGCCTTCGCCTGGGTAGGTGACTTGGCAGGACTCCTGCTGTACACCCTCCACTAGGAAGGAGGGGCTCTTCGATCCCCAGTCTCGCCCAACAGGGCTTCCCTTTAACCTGCCTTCCCCTGTTTTCTTTCTTTCTCTTTCTTTCTTTCTTTCTTTCTTTCTTTCTTTCTTTCTTTCTTTCTTTCTTTCTTTCTTTC
>NW_023270503.1:25313715-25324674 GCF_011800145.1 Mirounga leonina | reverse complement strand
TTCTTTCTTTCTTTCTTTCTTTCTTTCTTTCTTTCTTTCTTTCTTTCCTTTCTTTCTTTCTTTCTTTCTTTCTTTCTTTCTTTCTTTCTTCCTTCCTTCCTTCCTTCCTTCCTTCCTTCCTTCCTTCCTTCCTTTCTTCCTTCCTTTCTTCCTTCCTTTCTTTTAAGATTTTCTTTATTTATTTGACAGAGAGAGAGAGACAGCGAGAGAGGGAACACAAGCAGGGGGAGTAGGAGAGGGAGAAGCAGGCTTCCTGCCGAGCAGGGAGCGCGATGCGGGGCTCGATCCCAGGACCCTGGGACCATGACCTGAGCCGAAGGCAGATGCTTAACGACTGAGCCACCCAGGCGCCCCTCCCCTGTGTTTTCCAGGTCTAAAACTGCAGCTGTGGGTGGTCAGGCCTAGGGAGAAAACAGGGAAGGTGCTGAATCAGACCTTATCTTCCTAGCAGAATCCTAGGCCAGGCTGTTTGGGAGGAAGGGAAGGAGGGAGGGAGGAGAGAAACATTTGGTCCTGAGGGAGGAAGCCACTAAGAGACCCAGGAGGGCAATTTACAAGCACAGAAGGGAGGTGGGTGGTAGAGACCCCTCTGCGCGACTCAAAGCACCCTCAGTCCCAGCCCAGGCCTGGAGGTGTGGCAGCCACAGGACTCTTAGACCATCCCTGGGAAACTGAACTATGTTCCTTGTGAGTATCCAGAGAGCTCTGAGCTTCACAGTGCGACTGGTCAGAGGAGGTGGCGTTGAGGGCCCGGAGTTGTGTGAGAAGCATGGACCAGGGTATAGCTCTGAACTGTGACAACCTTAGGGAGGGCGTGAGAGTAAGAGGCTGCCCTCAGAGCCCCCACTGTAAGCCTTCTGTGTTCCCTCGCCTGCCGGCCACCAAGACAGCCATTCATTCATGTATTGAGCACCTCCTATGTGCCAGGCACTTGGCTGAGTGCTGGGGATCCAAAAGTATGTAAAAACAGCGGGTATCTGGCTGGCTCAGTCAGAGAGCATGCAACTCTTGATCTCAGGGTCATGAATTCAAGCCCCACGTTGGGTGTAGAGCTTACTTAAAAAAAAACTAAACAAAAAAAGCAGGTTCCTGCCCTCCAGTGGTAACCACACAAGCACACAATCGAATGTAAAAGTACAAGTCTGGAAGAGTGCAGTGGAGGAGATGTGCTGTAGGGGTGTGTGAGGGGGCACCAGACCAGACCTGTACCGGGCAGTCAGGGAAGGCTTCCCTGAGGAAGGGGCCTTTGAAGTAAGATTGGAATGATGAATGAATATTAGCTAGGTGAATTCAGGGAGAGTAGGAGGAGTCATCTACACAGAAGATGCAGAATGTACACAGGCAGAAGAGAGTGAGAACCTGAAAGGCCGGGAGGCCTGCCATACAGGAAGCCAGGGAGTGGGTACGAAACAGGTGGGCAGGTGGGCAGTGACTGGGCTCCTGGCTCAGCGGGGAGCCTGCTTCTTCTTCTCCCTCTGCCTCTCCCCCTGCTTGTGCTCTCCCGATGAGGGACTCAATCCCAGGACCCCAGGATCGTGACCTGAGCTGAAGGCAGACGCTTAACTGACTGAGCCACCCAGGTGCCCCAACATTTTTTTAAATTTATTTCTTTAACAAACACATACGTAGCTCTTACTGTATGTCAGGTACCACTCTAAGCATTTTATAAATATTAACCTTGTTAATCCCTTAACAAGCTTATGAGATAAGTGGTACTATTATCCCAAGTTTACAGATGGAAACCAAGGACTGAAAAGGTAAAGGAACCTGCCCGAGGAGCCAGGGTTTGAACCCTGCGGTCCGGCTCCTGAGTCTGCATTCTTGCCATCTTGGCCGTGCTGACGAGCCTCAGCAGTAGGGAGAAGGGGTCTAGGATGGAGCCCCGAGGGGCCCCCAAAACATAAAGATCAGACAGAGGACAATGAGCCAGCAACAGAGACAGGAGTGGCTGGAAGGGTAAGTGTGGTTGGGAAGCCCCGGGACAGGAACCAGGGGGAGCAGGTAGGCTGTTCTCTGGAATTCTGCTGGACAGTCAAGAGAACTGAAGGACACCCCTGGATCTGGCCACCCCAAGGTCTCTGAGGACCTTAGGAAAACTGATAGCACGGGGTGCTGAGAAGTCCACGCCAAGCCTCAGACTTAGGAGACAGGGATTGGAAGGAGAGCAGCGGGGAGGCTGTTAAACCTCTGGGAAATGTCAATCCTCCCTCATCTTTTCTATTTAACAAATATGAATAATAAGTGTTATGAATTACATAATAGGCATTGTCCTAAGTACTTTACATATATTTTCTCATTCAATCCTCATAATACCACTGTGAGATCTGAGCAAGGCTCAGAGGGGGAAGACCTTGTCCAAAGCTAGCAGCTCACAAGTTAGTGACTGGTGGAGGCAGGTTGGCATCCAGGACTGGCTCCAGGGCTGTAAGAGCACTTAGCTCCTCTTCTGGGCTGTCTCCATATACTGATCAGTGTCTGCTGAGCATTTGCTGTGGGTAGAGACAGGGGTTAGCACTGGTGGGAACTGAGGCCCTTGCCCCAAGAAGCTGAGCCTCGGGGAGGCGCAGGTCCAGCTGGCCCGGGAGGCAGAATGCAGGCAGAGCCCTGGGAGCAGTAAGGTGGGGAGGGAGACGGCGTCCTCTAAGTGGAAAAGTCTGTTGGGGAAGCCCAGAGAGGGGGAGAGGCTCCATCGGGGACTCACAGGCCTGATCAGGTTTAGACACATACAGATGCGGGGAGAGGAGGTTGGATTTCTGCATCTCAGGCTGGAGGCACAGCCAGAGCCGAGGGGCAGAAGGTGGAGGAGGTGGGACCTCAATAGGCAGCCTTGGAAAGGTCAGCCTGGCCACAGTATGGCTGGGTGAAGGGGAGTGGAGGGAGGTAAGGTGGCATAGAGAGGCCCCGAGTGCTGAGGGGCAGGGACACTTGTGTAGGCAGGGGCCTGGCACCCACATACCCTGTCCTGGGCATGGGTGGCACAGAACCACGACTTCCTGTTTGGGCCTCTCTCAGAGGAGGGAGTTTGGTCCTGGCCAAGAAAGCAGGAAGGGCAGAGAAATTGAGGAGGGCACACCTGTCCCCTTTCCCTTGGGATTCTTCCAGGGTCACTGCTATCTGGGCCCACGGCTGCACTCCTGCCCCCACCCCTGCTAGAGAGCACTGGACAGTCCCTGCCTGAACTCTCTGAACAAAGCTTAGCACCTCGTTGGATAGACCGGTGGGTCTGGGGGGACCTCAGAGGGTCCCAGCCTTTGCCAGGGGTCACAACTCTCGTCTTGATCTCCCTGATTCCTGGGTCTTTTCTCTTGCTGGTGTCTGCCACTCAGCTTCCTTCTTGGTGAGGGTCAGGCCTCCTGATACCCTGCAGTCCAGTCTACTGAGGACGCTTAGGGACAGAGCAGGAGATGTGAGGTTGAGAGAGGGCAGATACCTGGGGCCTGTGCCTGAGGACATCCTACGGGATATGGGGTTCTGGAACATGGAACCCTCACATGCCGGGACTAGGTCCTCGAGGGACTGAGTCTCTGTGCCCACACTCCCTTGATGACCCAGTTTGGATTTTACACTTGATCTTTTAGTCCTGTGGGCCTGTGTTTGCAGGGAGGGATCCTGAGCTGAATGGAGGGTGTGGCGGTGGACTTTGTCTTGGGCTGGGTCTTCTGGAGCGAGTGGGGCTCCTGATTTCTGTTGGGATAGGATAGGACGGCTTTTTGCAGGTTAAGTCTTGGGAGAGTTGTCTTTCTCAGTCTTTTCCCCTGGGAAATGAGGAGACCCTGCCCCAGCCAGGGCTGATGAAGCTTTGGCACAAGAGAGTAATCTCTGCCTTGACGTTTGGACCTGGCTTGGGCTGGGCGTCAGCCAGGCTTTAGGGGAGCCTGCCAAAGCTCTGCACACCACAGATCTTTGACTTCTGGAAACTGGGGGCCCCTGCTCTCTGCAAAGCCAGGAAACCAAACCAGTTCCCCACCCCTTTGTCCAGTAAGGAAAGGTCCTCAGAAGTAGAGGTGAGAGAGTGAGGGTGCCGGGAGAGCCCAGAGGTGGGCACTGACTGTGCTCTGCTTCTGCCGCGGAAACCACAAGAAGAGACAGTTTCAGCCTGCAGCAGAATGATGGTTAGACTTCAGGAGGGACTTCCCACTGGTCAGACAAGAGCCAGTGGAACAGGCAATGGTAGGAAATCAAGGAATCCTTTTTTGATGGTGGAAAAGCCACCTTCTTCCCATCTCCATCCGCCTTTTCCTCTATTCTCTCTCAGGAGTGAAGTGGGGCAGGATTGCCCTGCCCAAGGCAGGGGTGAGACATTGTGGCCTCTCAGAGCAGGGGGGGGAGGATGGCAGCAGGCGTCATATTTAACATTCTGCCTCCCCCACTTCTGAGACACCGAGCTATTTAAAGACCCACATGTCCCCACCGCCAGGGTGTCAATGACAGCCCCGAGCACTGGGGCTTAGCACTGGGGTCGAATTCCTGACAGATCTGGCTCATTTGGCATCCAACCAGTTTCACGGCTGTGATATTTTTGTCTCAATTTTCTTATTTTCCAACAGACTGAAACAGCCTACTGCTCTCCCTTACCCAGCTTTCCCTGTCCCCCTCCATTTCCACCCTTGTTGGCACCCTGCCCCTGGCCTCCCCCTTTGCTCAGCCCCTCCTGGCCTGTCCGATTGGCTAGTTACCCCCAGCCCCCCAGCTGAGCCACCCAGGCGCCCAAATGGCTTCTTTTTGCCAGGCATTCTGCAGACATCATCTTCAGGACCCTCTAATGCAATGGGTATCATTATTAACCCCCTTTGGTAGATGAGACAGCTGAGACTCAGATATTTTATTGGTTCAAGATCACACAGCTATTTAGGGGCTGAGGCAGAACTTGAACCCAGGGTCCATCTTATTATGGAGGCTCATTAAATTCTTGTGCACACTATGATTATTCCCATTTTACAGATGAGAAGACAGAGGCCCAGCAAGGCTAAATAACTTGCCCAAGGACACACGGGAAGTGTAGGGCCAGGATTTGAATCCTGGCAGTCTGACCCAGGGGCCTCATTCTTAATGACACTTACCTCCCAAGTCTGTGGGAGAGGAGAGGGTCAGAAGAGGAGTCCCTCATAATGGGACACTGCCCAGGGGAGAGGGGACTTTTCAGGGGTGAAGGTGTGTCTCTGTAAGTGGAAGGCCCTCCGGGGAGGCAGTTGAATAGGGGACCAGGCAGCTCCCACTCTGTCCCATAGAGCTAAGCCCCGGTCCCATGCTGCCCCCCACCCCTGGAGTCACCACCTAGCTCAGTCCTCTTGTCACCTCTCCCTTCCTGCTGTGGGTGTCAAGGAGGCCTGGTTGGCTGCCAGTCCCTGCTGCCTTCCCCTCCACCTCCCTTTCCTACTGGCTCCAGGGCCATTCTCCTCCCTGAGGGTGTCCCTATTCCTGGCCTGCCCCGGAGACCTGGCCCATGTGATCTCGGGGGCCCTGCCCCCAGCCCCAAGTCTGCTCCTCTCCCCACGCTGACCCTGAGCGTCCCAGACTTTGTGGGAGCAGTGTCTGAGAAGCCGCCCCGTTCTGTCCCATCCTCCAGCCCCCAGACCATTCCTCATATACCATCTCGGGGGAAGGGGCAGCACCAGGGATGGGACTGGATGGCCGTCTTCAGAAGAGAAGCAGCCTGGCCTAGAATAATCACCTGATGTCAGGGCCAGAGAGGGAGGAAGGATCACTTAGGCTAGGCCCTGATCAGTCACAGGGGGAAGCTCAGGCCCAGAGGGCAGGGCCTTTGTCCGGGGCGTGAGGAGCAGAAGCTGAGAGACTCAGCCTAGGACCCAGGCCAGACAGGCTCGCATGGGGCTACCTGAGCCTCCAGAGACTTCTAATGCTGACTGCCTTTGCACCAAGCCTGGCCTGCCTTTACCCCTTTGCTTTCCCATGCTCTCATAAGCCCTTTTGGGCCTGCAGTAGGGGACCTATCCTGTCGTCTGACCTTCCTGCTGCAGGACTGGACAGAGAGGCTTCTTCCCTGCTTCCTCTGTCCGGCTCCTGGCCAGTTTTCCTGCTGTCCTGGACCCAAATGAGCAGCTCCTGGCCTTTACCGGTCTCAGGCAGGCTTGTCCCCCCGCCCCCCTCCCCGGGCATCCCTCCCTATCTCCAGTGCATCCCAGGCCAGACTTCTGGCTGCCTGTTTTTCCCTTTGACTCATTGTCTCTGCTTTCCCAGGCCAGTGCAGGAACCTCTCCCCGCAGCCCACCCTTCTTTCAGTGATCTGGGCCTCGGCCATGGATACAGCACCAACTCCCACAAGATCTAGGACTCATTTGCAAGATGTTTTGTACTGTCTCCTTGCAGTTCATTTCCAGGGAAAAGGCCCCAAACGTGCTCCTGGGCCGTTGTCCACCACAGCCCCTTCAGCCTTCGGCTCCTCCCAGAGCTTGGGGAAGCAGCAGATGCCGGTCTGGCGGGTTGGGCCGGCCCACCCAGGGGGAGGCTCCGTGGGCCAGCCTCCTCCTTAGAGACTTGGCCCCAGTGGGATCGGCTTGATCTCCCTCCCTTGCTTGCTTTGCTCAGGACACACCCCAAGCTGGCGCGAGCCCCTCCACCCCACCCACTTCATTCCCGCCCCCAGAGGCTGAGGTCACTAGCTCCCCTGGCCGGGCGGGGCTGTCATCACCTGCTGGTTGGGGGAGGAGGCGAGGCCCCCCGGGGGCTGTTGTCTTAGCGATTGAGAAAGCAGGGAACTTGGCTCTGCCGGA
Organism: Mirounga leonina; assembly: GCF_011800145.1. Lineage (NCBI taxonomy): Eukaryota > Metazoa > Chordata > Mammalia > Carnivora > Phocidae > Mirounga > Mirounga leonina. The sequence continues at coordinate 25,317,943 of NW_023270503.1, read as the reverse complement.
ACTGGTTCCCAGGCCAGGCCGGAACCTGGGGAGGCCGCAGTGCCCGTGGCCTAGGGGGCTCAGGGTTGCGGCCAGCTGAGGGCACGGGCTGGTGCCGGGGGCAAGGGGGAGCATGTTTCTCTGCTCCACGGAGCCCCTTCCCCAGAGTGCCACCCCTGTGAGTGCTGCTCCCCACCTCGGGACGCCACGCTGACTAGCGCCTCCCTGCAGGTCTCCCTCAATGCTTGGTTCTGGTCCACAGTCTTCCACACCAAGGACACCGACCTCACAGAGGTGAGCGCCCCTCCGGCTCACGCTCCTGTGTGGGACCGTCCCAGAGGAGCCCAGAAGGGGTGGGGGCCGGCTCTTAGTTTCGGAGGGACTCCACTTACAGAGCCCTTGCTCTGTGCTCGGCATTTTTATTTATTTTTTATTTTTTTATTTTTTTTAAAGATTTTATTTATTCATTTGAGAGACAATGAGATAGAGAGAGAGCATGAGAGGGAGGAGGGTCAGAGGGAGAAGCAGACTCCTGCCGAGCAGGGAGCCGGATGCGGGACTCGATCCCGGGACTCGAGGATCATGACCTGAGCCGAAGGCAGTCGCTTAACCAACTGAGCCACCCAGGCACCCCATGTGCTCGGCATTTTTAACCTGTTCGTGCACCTGAGCCTCACTTGACCCTTGTGAGGTAGGTGTGATGATTGGCCCTTAACTGACGACGCCCCCGAACCTCGGAAAGGCTGAATTGCTTGCCCAGGGTCACCCAGCCAGTAAGAGCGCCACCTGGACTTGGGCCCACAGCCGCGGGACTCGAGACTGTGCCCCGCATTCTGCGGTGTTCTGGAGTCCTGGCAGGCGTCTCCACCCGTGCCCCCAAAGCCTTGCTGCTGAATACATTTTAGAAAGTTGAATAATGTGAATACAAGGGTCAGACCGTTCCATTCAGGAGTGAAACAGCGATAGGCAGAAGGGAGCACAAGATGGACACCACCCCCCCGCCCCCCTCGAGAGGCCTCGGACTCCCAGGCCGCCCTGCCCTGCCCCGTCCCAGGTGGGTCCTCTCGGGGCCCTGCCCATCTCCCCCTCCCTTCATGCTGGCCCCTCATCCAGCTCTCCCTGTCCTCAGAAAATGGATTACTTCTGTGCCTCCACCGTCATCCTGCACTCCATCTATCTGTGCTGTGTCAGGTGAGCCCATCTTGGCCCCTGCAGGGGCAAAATCAGGCACTGGGGGCAGAAGCGGGTCGCCTTGCCCACCCCTGGGGGTGTTGCCCCCGGGGGCCTTGCACCCCAGCGCGCGTGCACCCCCTCCGGGCTGTTCTGGATGGGGACTCCGGGGTAGAGCGAGGGCCCCTGGCTCTTTCCGAGGAGCAGTAGTGCTTGGGCCCAGGCCCCCGGGGGAATTGGAGGCCTGCCGTGCTGGCCTGTTTGGGTGGGGGAGGAGGGCCTCGGCTGCCACTCACTGACGTCAGGGTGAAGGGACGCTTAGGAATGCTGCTCTGGGCACGGGCCACCCTCCAACTGAGCGGCTCTGGATGGCGGGGCAGGACCGTGGGGCTGCAGCACCCGGCTGTGGCCAGCGCCTTCCGGGCCCTCCTGCTGCTGATGCTGACCGCGCACGTCTCCTACCTGAGCCTCGTCCGGTTCGACTATGGCTACAACCTGGCGGCCAATGTGGCTATTGGTGAGGCGTGAGAGGGGACTGAGGCCCCAGGGGGTTGCGGGGAAGGGGGGCACCCGGACCGTGTGTAGAACTGCTGGCCTGGGGTGGAGGTAGGGATTTGGTGGTGTTCCTGGAGAAGGTTCTAGAGAGGCCCTTAGGGTGGGGGAAGGGGAAAGAATTTGGGGTGGGAGAGGAGAGTCTAAAGATGGCCCTGGGGTCAAAGAGCAGGAGGATAGGGGAGGCTTTGCGGCGGCGGGGGCGGGGGGGGGACAGAGGGAGGTCCAGGGAGTGAGTCCCCCCCGCCGCCCCGGCCGCCCCGCACGCAGGCCTGGTGAACGTGGTGTGGTGGCTGGCCTGGTGCCTGCGGAACCGGCGGAGGCTGCCGCACGTGCGCAAGTGCGTGGTAGTGGTCCTGCTGCTACAGGGCCTGTCCCTGCTTGAGCTGCTCGACTTCCCGCCCCTCTTCTGGGTCCTGGATGCCCATGCCATCTGGCACATCAGCACCATCCCCGTCCATGTCCTCTTCTTCAGGTGGGTGCTTCTCCCCGCCCAGTGGGCACCTTCTTTGTGCCCATCCTCACCTGCTGCTTGGAGGAGACCGAGGCCTTGCCCCCTGCTGGCTTGCCTGTGCTCACCCCACGGGGTGCTTTCAAAGCCAGACTCAGTGGGCTCCTCCTCTGCCCACAGCTTTCTGGAAGATGACAGCCTGTATCTGCTGAAGGAATCAGAGGCCAAGTTCAAGCTGGACTGAAGGCCCTGGGAGCGGTCTGCCCCACTGGGGAGCCTGCCCTCTCCCTGCTGGCTCCCCTTCTCCCCATAATCCTTGAGATGATTTTTTCCTTTTAACATCTTGAACTTGGACATGAAGGGTATGGGCCCAGAATCATGTAACTGCCCATCCCCTTGCTCGCCCGCACACGGCCCTCACAGGTCTCGGAGTCTGTTCAGGCTTGGCCTGTCAGCATCTGGGGTTGGAGAATGGTTCCTGGAGAACCGGCGTGGAACTGTGTTCTTAGCTCCACCGAGAGGAGAGCTGCCTCTGCCTCTCCATCAGCCTCTTCCCCACATCCCCTCACCGCCTGGGTGGTGCCCACAGCTGTCTGTCTAGCTGGGAGACCAGGTTCCACAGGCCTTTGGGGGCACAGTGGGGCCCCTTCCGTTACCCCCTGCCCTCCTTCAGGGCACCACTAGGTGGCACTAGACTCTTGCTCTTTGGCTGCCCAAGTTCCAAGGCAGGTCTCCTCCCCTTGGGATCTTGAGGGACCAAGCTGCTGGGATTGGGCAGTGGTCTCACCCGGACTGTTGTCTCAGCCCGGCCCCCAGGAGACCCCCACTGTCTCACTCCCCAGAGAGCCCAGGACAGGAGTCCTCTGGTCAGGAGCCTGCATGTGAGTGTGTAAGGGAGCAAGAACGAGACTGAGAGCATCGGGCATTGGACTGAGCGCATGGGATGCTGGGTGGGACAGTGTATGAGCCTGTGTGGAGAGTGGGGTGGGACGGGAGTGGTTTGAAAGTGTGTGTGTTGCAGGACAAGTGGGGGAGCGTGGGTCAGGGCAGTATGCATAGACTGGGTGTGAGGTGAGTGTGAGTGCCGTGAGTGTACCACGCAGTGTGGGGAGGGTGGAGAAAAATGGGGGATCAAGTTACCACCAACAACTATCTATCAAGCACCAGCTCCAGGGCCCCAGGCCAGGCAGGGGGCCCGGCTGTCCTCAAGGTCTGGCTCGGCGGGGTACGGGTGTCCAGGCTGCATGTGGGTGTCCCTGTCCGTGGCCCCCACGTTACAGTCCACCTCCAAATCTCAGAGGACCCATGCACAACTCAGATCACCCTCCAGAACCAGCCTTTAGGGAGACAAAGGGAGGAAGGGCCACAGGGATCTTGGGGGCCTCTCCAGCCTTCCTGTTGCCTAGGCTTCGTTGGCCTTCCCCTCCCCCAGTGCCCTACTTGCTAAGCCCCTTTGTCACAGCCTGGACCTTGGGAAGGGGGGGCAATCTGAGGGAGTAGGGGAAGAAGGCCTGTGGCTGGGTCTGGTTTCTGGCCTTTCCGGAGGCACCCCGGGGTGCACCCCGGTAAAGGTGACCCCTGCTAGCAGCCAGCAGCCCGAACACATTCCTGCTCCACAAGGATAGAATGTGGGGCTCCAGAAACTTTCCATCCAAAGGCAGTCTCTGCGATTGGAGCAGGGAGCCTGGATTCTTATTCTTTCCCTGCCCCCTTGTCCCTCTCTGCGGTGTAGAGGTGCTATGCTAGGACTCCGACCTCAGACTTGGGTGGCCCATGTTTCTTTTGATATTGAGAACTATTTTAAGGTAGAAGGATAGCAAGGGACATTCTTAATAAACCAATTCTCAGCCTCACCTACCCTTGTTCAGCTCATCTGTGTGAGTAGAGTGGGCCGGAGGGAAGGAGAAGACGGCTGGCTGGAGGCAGTGGGCAGCTGGGGTCTGTGCCTGGGCAGGGAGCAGATGCAGAGCAGCGGGGGGGGGGGGGGGGGGGGGGGGGCCCCCCCCCGCGGGGGGGGGGGGGGGGGGGGGGGGGGGCGGGGGCCGGGGGGCCTCCCCCCCCCCCCGCCCCCCCCCC
>NW_023270503.1:25296593-25313615 GCF_011800145.1 Mirounga leonina | reverse complement strand
GCCTCCAGTCCAGCTGGGGGGGACCTCGGGGGGAGGGAACTGGTGCCCGGATTGTAACTCCTTCCCCGTGCACTCTCCACTTCAGTCTCCTGCTTATATTCCTCTCCTCCCCTTCGGGTCTAAACTAGGCTCTACTCCTGCTTTTTTTTTTTTTTTTTTAAAGATTTCATTTATTTATTTGACAGAGAGAGAGAGACAGCGAGAGAGGGAACACAAGCAGGGGGAGTGGGAGAGGGAGAAGCAGGCTCTCCGCTGAGCAGGGAGCCTGATGCGGGGCTCCATCCCAGGACCCCGGGATCATGACCTGAGCCGAAGGCAGACGCTTAACGACGGAGCCACCCAGGTGCCCCTCTACTCCTGTTTGTTACTTAACCTTTCTTAGCTTCACCTGCAAACAGGACAATAGGACCTGCTGAGTGTGAGGACTGAGTGGGCCTAATAGGGGCCTGGCACACAGCAGATGCTGAACGAGCTCCCTCTGGCCTTGACCTTCCTTAGTTTGGGAAGAATGAGTGGAAAAGAAACCTACTGTCATGGAAGCTTCCAGAAAAAAAGGCTACGGTTGGTGGCTTCCACACCCCCGCAACCCCAGAGAGAGCTCCTTGTTTCCCAGGAGAGCCACAGACAAAGCTGACGCTCAGCAGGAGGAACTTATTTCTTTATTAGGTGCCACCTCACATAACAGGGAATCTGGGTGTACGTGAGCCACCAGCACTGGGTGCACTGGGCCATCACACCCCCGCCTTCTTCTGGGCCCAGGCGAAGAAGATGCCCTTGACATCGTCTACACCTGTCTGAAGGCAGGCAGGCATGACGTAGGTGCGCAGGTCCCGCACCTCATAGCCGCTGCGAACCAAGGCCTCCATCACGTCCTCCTTACACACGGGCACCACCACCAGCCTGGCCTCCCCAGCCAGGTACCATGACTCCTCCAGGGCCCCGATGAGGACGAGGTGCCCCCCAGGCCTCAGCAGGGTGGTGATGTGGTCCAGGGCCCTCTGGAAGCTGGGAAGGTCCGGGCTTACGGCCTCCAGGCAGAAGGTAGAGACCAGGGCGTCGGCAGGCAGGGGCGCCGGGCTCCCAGCGCCCAGGGGCTGGGGCTGGTGCACATCGATGGGCAAGACCCGCTTCACCTTGGCTCGCAGCTGGCGCTCCTTCTCCTGCCAGGACTCACTGTGCAGGGGCAGGACCAGGGCTCAGGGCCAGCCCACGCTCAGTGCTCTGTTGCCCCCCACCCGCCACTCCTTGGGCAGCCCCCTTACCCCTTGCCCTCGATGAGGCACACGTGCTGGCTGTACGTGCTCCAGTTGAAGGCCCCGGGCTCCTCCCTCAGCCAGAGCCCCAGCTCCTGGCGGTTCACCTCCAGAAAATCCGTCAGGGTGATGTCCTCAAAGTGGGTGCAGGCGCTGAGCAGCTGGTATATGGTGGGGCCCGAACCAATGTCGATGAGGCTGTGTCCCGACACCTCACCTGGGGGGTGGGGGCAGAGCAGGAGGGTCCTGTGCCAGCCCTGTCCGGGCACCCCTGCCTCAGTCCCTCCCTCCCTCACCTGCTTCTCCCAGCCTCTCTCGCTTCTCCCTCTGTAAGTGTGCCTCTCTCTGGAAAAAGCATCAGCTAACCTGGGTCTGAGTCCTGGCCCCAACGTGGACTGACCAGCCTTGGGGAAGGGACTTAACCCCTCTGAGATTCAGCTTCCACATCTGTAGGACCGTCCCTTCGGTGAGGCTTAGGTGGGGAAACCCGGACGTGCCTGGCAGTTCCTGCCTCGTGCCTCTCTTTCCTCCCGATCTCCCTCTGTCTTGGGGGTCTTCGGGGCCTCTTTCCTGCATCCCCCACCTCATCTCCCAATGCCCTCTCCACAGGTCTCTCTCCTCTGCCCCCTACCTAAGGGATATTGCTTCTCTTCCTCTTCTATTTTCACCTCTTAACTACCTATCTCTGCTTCTTGGTCCCCATCGGGCTCGCGCACGCATGCCCACTTAGCTCTCTGATGACTTCTTGTCCTCCGGGCCTCCGTTTCCCCGCGCTCACCGGTGGCGAAGGTCTGCGCCAAGCAGCGCAGCTTCCAAGGCCCCACGCCGTCCGGGCTGCTCAGGTCCCCCCGAGGGGGCGCGTAGTTGTTGCGGAGGTAGGCGCGGGGCTCGAAGCGCTGGTAGGCGGAGGCCACGGCCGCCCGGCCCGGGTCCGAGTCGGGGGCCGCGCCCGCAGCGGGACTCGGGTCTGCCGCGCTCATGCCGTCGCCGTCGCCCGCGCTGCCCTCTCGCCTCGCGGCCCCTTTATCTGCCGCCCGACTCCCCGCCCGACCCTCCGCTGCGGGGGCGGCGGCTGCGCCTGGAGCCGCCCGGGGCTCCGCGCTGCATCTCCCCCAGCCCATCCATCTCCCTTAGTGTCCGAGCAGCAGACACGCGGGGCGCGTGGGGGGCGCCCCCCCTCCGCTCCGCAGCTGCTCCCGCAGCCGTCCAGCCTTTGCCTCACCCGGCCTGGTCCGAGCCAGCTTCGTGCCCCCAGGACCCTTAGATCCCTGCCCCGCCCGTCCCCAGCTCCTCCCGCCGCTCTCCTCCGGCTCCCCAGCCATTCACCCGCTTCGCCCGGCACCCCATCCCTTCTCTCTGGCCAGGGTTCGAATCAGCCCTCTCCCAGTGCCCACCTCCCAGCGCCCTCGTCCCCGACCCCGGGCCCAGTCCCCGCCGACTTCTCCTTCCTGAGACACCCCGTCCCGGGGTCACACTCAGGTCACCCCAGCTGCCCCCCCCGGCCCCTCCTCCAGCCCTCTTCCGTCCTTTCCTACCAAACCCCGTCCCCCAGCGCCCTCCACCCCCACCCCGGAAAGGACAGTCCGTTCTGGCCTCCGCCACGGTCGCCCGGGGGCCCCAGAGCGCAGCTCCGGCCCCGCCCGTCCGATGGCAGCCGCGATAGGGGATGCGAGCGGGGCTAATGCACTTAGCCAGCCGAACAGCAGGGCGCGGGCCCTGCGGGCTCCGAGCCGCTTATCTGGGGGCTTCCGAGAGCAGAAGGCTCGGGACGTTCCGGCCATGGCCATGTCGGGGGCGCGGGACCGTGGGGAGGGCGGGAGGGCGCAGGCGTTCTCCAGGCGGCCCCCCGGGGCCCCAGAGGGCGCGGGCTGGGCCTTCCCCGCCAAGGGATTTGAGGTTGCGCCAGTCTGGCCTCTCTGACCCCTCTCCTCCCCCAGTCCACACTACATTCCCCTCTCTTGGGGAGCGGGCCAGGCCAGGCCTGCAGGTCCTGCTTGGCACTCCAGGTCAAGATGCCAGGGTCTTCCCTCCTATCCCCCAGATGGGAAGTGGATTCCATGCGGCCATCTCCAGTGGTCTTCCCGGAGTTGGACCCCTCTGGGCCAGTCCATTGTCCCTCTGCCCTAGGTAGGCTACCAGCCCCTGTCCAGATGGGCTTCCAGCCTCCTCTGTGCCCCCACCTCGTCCCAAGGGGAACGTGTCTCCTTGTTGGGCCAGGCAACCAGGTTGGGACAGAAGTCACGAAGCTGCAGGGTCACAGACAAGAACCTGACCCTCCACTGCCCACAACCCACCCTGCGCCCCCTGGTCAGGGAGGGCAGAGTGCCTGACCCCAGCCAAGGATTGATTCTGTCTGGATTCAGAACTGAGAGGTAGGTCAGCCTTGGGATCAGTGACCCCATTCACAACCTTAGGTACAGCCAAGGACAGTCCTGGTGCCAGCCCCCTCCCTCTGCTCCATGAGATCATTTAAACCGTGGATGCCAGCTGGCCTGCTGGGCACTACCCAGTGCCAGGGGACTGGACACAGAGGCCAAGCACTGCACAGCAGAGCCAGGGCATGGAAGGCAGACTGGACAGATACCCTGTTTACAGCTCTGTCCCTGTTTCCCCCGCCCCCACGACCAAGCATGGAGTGTACCCACTGGCTCTGCCATATTTAGCTCAGGTGCAAGGCCTATTCCCAGAAGTGAGCACTGGGGGGGACGGACACCAATGGGCCAGCCCCCACAAGGAAAGAGACTGGAACAAGAAAAGTCTGGAACACGACTGAGCATTTATTGCAGCGCTAACAGAGGATGCTGGGGGCTCCACTCTGCCTCTGCCCTCTTCACGTCCCCCTCACTCTGGTCTCCTTCAAGCCTCCTTCCTAGAGCATTCCAGATCCCCTTTTCCTCATCTTTCTCTGAAACTGGAGCCTGGACCAGGGTCACTCCCCTCAGGGACCTCTGTCCTCACCAGCATCTTTTGTCCCTTCTCCTGGGGCTGGGGGTGCTTGGCTGTGCTGGCCCCCAGCTCTCTATCCTTAGTGCCCACTGTCTTTGCTTCCCTCCCTTTGGGAACTCAGGGGACCCAGGCATCCTGGCCTCTGGCTCCCTCCTCCCCTAGCCCCCAACTCTGGGCAAACTACAAAGCATCCATGGCCAGCAGCTCCCCTCCATGGTCCTAGCCAGGAAGGGCCCAGCCCACGGCAGGCACGGTAGAGCCCGAGTCACCGCCCCCTCAGCCTCGCTGTGCTTCCTGGGACATGGAGCGGGACAGGGAGCGACGCAGGGCACCGGGCTTGCTGACAGGCACCACCGGGGGCAGCTGCTTGGTGATCTCGGCCATGTCCTGGCGCTCCATACACTGGCCACCCAGGGCTGTCTCCAGGGCCAGCAGCTCCTGCAGCTGGATGGGGGTGTCCTCGCGTTCCTCCTTGGTGGCACCCATCTTGGCAGGGGTGAAGATGGGCAGTGGTAGCACCCGCTGGTAGGGCAGCAGGTACTCCTGGAGCCCACAGCCGAGGATGCCCATACGCATCACCAACCAGGGGGAGTGCTGCACCAGCGCCTGGCACTGGCCCTGCCGGTGGTAGGTCTCGTGCCGCTGGGCATCCTCCTCGTGCAGAGAGCAACTGGGGAGGAGAGGGCAGGGGAACACTGAGCTCCTGAAATCTGCTACCCTCCGGTCATGAGCTGGGCAGGGGGCTCCCCGGGGCTTGCCAGGACCTGGGATGCAGAAGCGATGACTCCACTCTCCCCACCCCAGGCCCCCTCCTTGTCCCTACCCCCAGAAACTTCTGCAGGGCTTTGTGCTCTGGCCTCGTGAGGCTCAGGAGAGGTGTTCTAGGGGAGAGGGGCTCCCAGCTGCCTGGCACTCACCCCTCCTCAGGCCGCGTGGACAGTGTTAGATCCTTCCATTCGGCCCAGAAGGCTTCTCGCCGCTCTCGGTCTTCCTCGGACACCTGGCAGCTCAGCTCTGCTGTGGCCATGATCAGTGCTCACTCGCTCAGCTCTGCTCCTCCCATGCCCTTTAAATAGCCCCCTCCTCCACCTCCTCCAGGGGCTATTTTCAGCCCCTCTGGCGTCAGATGCTATAAGCAGAGCCAAGGCTCACCAATGCGGGACTCTGGGCCCAGGGCGGGGGTGGGGGTCCCTGGTCTCCAGCCGCCGCCTGGGGTCAGCGGTCAGCTTCTAAAGAGATTAAGATGCTCCAGTGGGAGCAGAGGTCCTCAGAGTGACACCTCCAGGTGTGACACTCCTTAGACACTGTCTGAGACCAGGCACATGCCCAGCCTCATGCCACCTTGGCATTTGCTCTCTGCCCCACCCCTCCCCTCCCGCCCAGGGAGGACAGCGGCCTGTCTGTAAGCAGAACAGGCAGCGGCAGGGGTCGAGGCCCACTCGGGGCTCTGCACCAGGCCATCGGGTCCTGCTCCCACGGCTCTCCTCTGCCTGGGATTTGCACCGAGACCCAGTCCACGACGGCCACCACCGCACCAGCCGGAAATGACTTGGTTAGCTCCACACCTGGGACTCTGGGCATAAGCCTTTGCCAGACATTCTCCTTTCCAGTGGCCAGTGGTCAGAGAAGTGGTTTCCCAAGTCAGGCCAGTCAGGGTGGAAAGAGCAGGTGTGGAAGGCGGCTCCCCTCCCCCCTCCCCAGCTCTATCCCCAGCAACACCCCAAGGCAGGTGCGATGCGAATCTAGGGGCTCTGATGAATGGCAGAGTCAGATCTGGCTGACCCCCACATCAGCCACGGGGCAACCTCTGCCCCTCTCTGGGCCCCCTTTTCTGGTCACAACAGCCTGAGCAGCTCCACTGTGCCACCTGGGAGGGGCTGGCTCTCACTGAAGGGGAGCAGGGGAGCAGGACAGCTGCTGGGAAAGCCCAGCACCCAAGTGGAGCAACTCATGAAGCAGGAAGCTGGCACACAGGGCGCTGGGCATGGGGGAGGGGGGCATCACTGAGTGGACACAGCAAAGGGTGTGGAAGAGGCCGCACGGGAGCTGAGATGAGGACCTTGCAGGAACAGCAGAGCACCCAGTGGGTGGCAAGGCCCGTGGGTGCTCACCTAGGGCAGAACTGCATCCTCTTGATTACTGAAGCACTAGCCCTGATTCTCGTTTTAATCTTAGGACAGCCCTACGACATAATGAGTCTCATTTCGACAAAGTAGGAAATGGAGGCCCAGAGAGGTAGATCTGCCCAGGGTCACACACCTAAGCCAGGACCAAGATAGGACCCCCCCCCCCCCCCCTTGGCTCGATGCAAGCTGCCCCCTCGAAAGCCTGCAGGCAGGGAGGGAGGGAGGAGGGCAGGGATGGCGGTGGCCCTTGCAATGCTCCGGCCCTTGCCCGCGATCTGACCCTGTGCTGCCCCTGGTGAGTGTGCTGGGGCAGAGGGGACAGCTGGAGTGGAGCCAGAGAGAGATCCCAGAGGGGCCTCAGTGACCCAGAAGCCCAGGCCCCACCCCCAGGCCGGCTGTGGGACCCCCAAGGACAGTCAAGGCCTGCCTCGGATGCTACCGGGCCTCTCCTACCTCCCCCCAGTTCCTGGGCAGGAGACCTTCCACTGAGCTTCCCTCACAGAGGCCTGGCTGGGGGGTGGGGCATTTTTCTCTGACCAGTCATGTCCAGCTGGACCAGTCAGGAAAGTAGGAGGCTCCCGGAACAGGGCCCCCACTTGCTCTGACCTCCCGCCGGCTCTGCAAGGGTGTGAGAGAGTGTGGGACATGTCTGGCTCCGTCCCCACCTCCACAGTACTGCCCTCCTCTTCCCTCCAGAGGCCAGGTTGGGGGGGGGGGCTGCTTTTTCTTTCTTTTTTTTTTTTGAGTTCATTTTTAATAACTGGCTCAAATTACAAAGGTCCCCAAGGAACCCTGGGGGAGGGAGAGGAACTGGGGGCGGCAGGGGTTCACTGCCAGCACCCACCACCCACCCCCACTTGCCACCCACTCCCCAACAAGTGCATGTGGAAAAAGGTCCCAGACCCTTTAAATAATCCTAAAAAACCATGATGAGAGAGCAGGCAGACGAAGGGGCTCCTGCACCTTAACCCTGGTGACCAGTGACCAGGCCGCCCTGACCCCCGGCCCGCTCAGGGCCCTGGCGCTCTCGCCCCGAGGCTGCCGCTCCCATTCCAGACCCTGCCCCCGGCTAGGCAGGGCGCCGTGCATCTCGTCCTCCAGGAGGCAGGGCCAGGCACTGTGTAAACATCGGCAGCGTAGAGCCCACTCGCCTGGGCGGCAGAGCCCCGGAGTCCAGGTGCCCAACCTCCCCACCTGCTCACGGCTCCCGGGCACAGCGAAGCATGCTGGACGGTGGCAGCTTGACGCCAAGGGGCTGCCACAGGAGGAAACTTCTTCCTCCCCACTGCTTGAGGCCAGGTCCTCTGTGGGTGGCAGGAAGCCCCATTGGCCCCCTCTCTGGCTCTGAAGGCTGCGGTGACAGGACCCTGGCCTGCAGGGTGGCGACGGGGCACGGTCACGCCCGGGCCCCCAGCTCTCCGATGCGCTGCCGCAGGTGAAAGGCAAACTCGAACATGGTGGCCGCGAGGCTCTGATGGATGAGGTACCGGGGCAGGCGGCCCTGCGGGAAGGTGGGAGGAAGTTTCGGGATGGCCTGCCCTCAGCAGGGGCTCCCCGCTCCGAACAGGCACCAGCGGGGGTGGGGGGTGGGGGGTACCCTGGGTCAGAGCAGCAGGTGCAGGTGCCACTCTGGAACGCAGCCTAAGCCACCCTGTCCCCCCCACCCCTGGCAGAAAGAACACGCTGTGCCGGCTCTTGGCACTGGCCAAACAGACCTAGGAGCGGCCGGCTTGGCAGTCAGCCACCGCTCCACAGGGCTTCGACCCTCGGAGCTAAGGGGACACACAGGCCCTCCAGCAACTCAGGACACCATCTTGACCCGGCCCCCAATTTGAGCGTAGGAGAGGAGGCGGGGTAGGTGAGGTCCTGAGCATGACAGGAGGCCCCACCCAAGCGCCCCAGCAGCGTCTCTACTGTCCCGAGCCAGCCTTGCAGCCCCGCAGCCCCACCTTGAGATCTGTATTCAGGATCCAGATGAAGGTGCAGACTCGGGGGTTACGGGCGGACTTGAGCACGATGAAGCCCCCAGGACCATTCTCTCCCCTACGAGAAAAGCACCATTGGGGGGCACCTTGGAGCCAGGCAAGGCCTCCGACCTGACCCCACACCCCATTCTTGGGCCCATCCTGGACTGGGGTAAAAGAGGGAAGGGAGCTACTGGTCTAGCAACTGCCACTCAGCCTGAGCAGGGCCCAGAGCAGGTGTCCCAGAGGCCCCAGGATACAGCCCTCCACGTACCCTGTGAGGCTCAGCTCCCCCCTCTACAGCCTTCTCAGCAACCCCCCACCCCACCCCACCCCACCCCATCCCCGGTGGCAGCCGTCATCCTCTCTGTGCAGGGATTCTCGGTCAGCTCTGGCTGGGAGGGGTGGGGTGTGCACGTTTTTCTCACCCAGGCCCGACTTGGGGAGCAGTGTGGTGCTGGGGGTGCTCCAGGAGGGGGCGCCTTCCCAGGAGGCGGGCAGGGCACATCCCATCCCCAGTCAGTTCCCCCACAGCCCCACTGAGCGCGCTCAGCCCACGCCACAGATAAGGAAGTTGGCGCCCAGAAAGAGGCCAGCTCGTCACCCAGGCGTCTGGTGTGTCAAATCTCATACTCAACACCCAGTGCTCTCTGGAACCCCAGGAAGGATGGGGAGAGCGGGGAATCGGGGAGGAGGCCGCCTGCAGCACTGGGGTCTAGGGTGAGGCACCAGGAGAACTGGAGGATGCCCCGGGACAGGTGCCCCTTCCTTCGTGGGGACCTCCGAGCAGTCCGGGAAAAGGCAAGGCAGCGGGACCAACTCTACTCAGGCAGGGAGGTAAGGACACAGAGCCTTCTGCTCAGGTCGCCTGGACCAGCGCCACCTCGTGGCTCCCAGCCCCCCTCCATGGACTCGTCCCTGTCCTCAGGCTATCCCTGCAGCCACCCTCCAGCCTGGGCATTGGGCTCCAGCCCTCAGTCCCCCGGTCCCCAGGACGTAGAGCAGGTTAGCAGGACTAGGGGCTCGGAGGGGCAGAGCCCAGCAGGACAGGGGACAGGAAGGCGGCCTCGGCAGGAAAAGCGCCCTGCGGTCTGTGCTGTGCCCTACCCTGCCCTCACAGCCACCAGGGGACAGGCCAGCGGGGATGACTCCAGGCAAAGCAAGGCTCACCTGACGTATTTGTGTGTGGGGGGCTTGGCGCAGTGCGTGGTGGCGATGCCCGAGGACAGGTATCGGTCTCTGCGCCGCTCGATGCGCCGCACGTTCACGAAGTCCCTGGGGGCGGGAGGGTTAGACTGGGAGCAGGGAGCCAAGCCCACGATCCAAGGGCAGGAGGCCTGCCTGAGAGGAGGGGCTTGGTGGTGCTCACCTGGGGGAGACCACCCCGCCCGCGGCCCCCGAAGAGACATCGTAGGAGATGAGGGTGTTGTCCTCTACTCGCTGCAGGATCTAAAGGCCAGCAGAGATGTGAGGTACAGCCCAGCCCAGGAACACCCCAGGGAAAGGGTCCCAGCGCCTCAGGGAACCCCCAGACCAGCCTCCTCTCTGTCCAGGTCCCTGTACTAAGAGCCACTCCCAGGCCCTGGGCTGGGCTCTGTCTACGTGCTCCCTCTCCATCCTCCAGACCCTCTCCAGAAGGAGCCATTACTATCAGCCCCATTGTACAGACGGGGAAGCTGAGGCACGGAGCAGTTCTATGATGTGGTCGTGCTGGGGGATGAGTGCACCTGACCCGCCATGTTGCTCTGCCCCTGCCCTGAGAGGTGGCCAGGCTGGGTCCCCCGGACCGGCTCACCTGGCAGGCAGTCACGGTCTTGTTCCACAGCACCATCCTCTCCGGCTGCAGGATCACCTCCTGGTACACCAGCTCGGCGGGGCAGGGCAGGAAGGTCTGGGGCAGGGCGGACAGAGGGCTGGATGAGGCCAGACATGCTTGGGCACAGCAGCCCTCCCCTCTTGGTGCGGAGAAACCTACCAGAAGGCCGCTCAGCCCCTTGCTGAAACCTCAGACAGAGCAGGAGGCTCCAGGACCCTCCAGACACCTGCGTCCCTCACTCACCTTCAGGATGAATGTCTTGCCGTGAAAGGGAACCTCGATGGTGTACACGGTGTCCCCATATTCCTGTGGCAGAGACAGAAGGGTGATAGGGAGGTGGGCGGAGGGCAGGGGGAGGGCACGCAGGGTGGGCTGGTGGGGAAGGAATGGGCGCCCAGATAGGGCGGCTTCGTAATAGCTCAGGGTGGAAAACTCCAGGAGTTCAGCGATATTCAGGCAGCCATTAAAAAACAGTGGTTCTGACAAACATCCAGCAATGAGTAAAGGCTTTTGATGTCAAGTTAAAGGACAGAAGCACAGCTGCAGCCGCGACCACGAAGACCTGTGTCTCCAGGCCGGCCAGGGCCACCCGAGGGACTGGCCACACAGAGGGACGGCAACGTGTCCCCCATTCTCCAAGCTCACTGCCATCTCTTTAGATAATGTTGTTTTGCTCATGAAACAATACACTGGACACAGGGCCGAAGCCTGGCTTCCCCCTCGAAGCCGGAGCTGAGCGAGCAGAGCACAGGGAGCCAAGGGTGGGCGCGGGGCAGTGCCGCAGGAAGGCACCCTGGAAACATCCGATCCGGCCCCACCTCCTGCCAAGTGGCGACCCCGGGGCCCAGCCCCCTCTCCTGGCACAGGAATATGGTTCCAACCTGGGCCATCCTTGGGCTTCTCGGGCCTCAGAAGAGAAAGCAAAAACTCCCAACACACATGGCGGGTCAGGTGGGAGAGAGCTTTCTTACACTGTTCTTCTCAAACTTCCAGTTCTCCTCCTGGGCCAAGATCTGGTCCACCACCGCCATGGCCTCCTTCCCCTGGTGGATGTACTCCCGTTCCTGGCCCAGGAGGAGAGGCAGGACAGGATCAGCCCGGGGCCCGCCCGCCCCCTTGTTCGTGACCAGTTCTTTCTCCAGATACTCCATACACATGGAGTCTGGGTTGGTCTCTCAGGCCCTGTGGGGGCCCCAGGTGCTGTGGTCGTGGCCGCCCCCCTTAGGCCCCAGTATGAGGCGGCCCAGAGGGCCTGACTGACGGTGGGACAGACACTCAGGTGCACGCTGACTGGCATTCGGGCCACCTGAGGTCCACCCTCTTCGGGGAGGCCCCTGCCCACCCTGGCTAAGCCCAGCACTGGCACCTTCTCCAGGGTGCCCACTCCAAAGGTCAGGTGGGGGCGGGCAGCCAAATACCTGGGCAGAGAAGCTTTTCTTCCCAACGTCTTCATCGGATTCATTGTCAGACCCTGCGGAAAACAAGTACAGATGACAACAGGAAGGTGTGGGGACAGACTGTGGGGAGGTAGCGGGGTACAAGACTGCGGAGGGATAGATAGGGAGAGGGGTGCTCACTTTCCCCAGGGAGCTGAAAGAAGGAACAGAACAAATAGACCTAGCCAACCCACTTCTCATAAAGACCCTCGCTGAAGCAGTTTCCCACCCACCAGCCCTCACCTGCAAAGGATTCTGGGGGTGAATAGAATTGGCCCTCGGACAGAGCGCCAGAGAAGAGTAGGGGTCCACGGGCGACAGCAGCCTGGGCAGCAAGATACCCTGGGGGAGCAGACACGGGCAGCCATTGTCCCAGAACAAGGGCAGTCATGTCTTAGCAGCCTGGGGTCCCCCCACTCCAAGCTCACCCTTAGGTTCTGGGAGGCTGTTCAGAGTTGGCAAGATAGCTCAGAACCGGCTCTCATGCCCGAAACTCTCCTCTCTTGGGGCCGTGATGACCCTCCCTGCACCCCTGCCCCAGGACTCACATCGCTCTTCCTCGGCCTCCTGCGGTAGGACTTTGAAGTCAAGGAACCAGGTCTCCAACCAGGCAAGGACAAAGGAGACGATAGGGAGCAGGTAGCCAAACGCCCCTTTGCTGAGCAGCTGTGGAGGAAGGGGGCTGAGCTCCACAGCAGGGGGTCACCCCAAATGCAGAGTCCCTTCTAGGGGCTGCTAGCTCTGGGACACTCCCCACTCCTGGGACCAGCTGCTTGGGGACCCTCTGTGGCACATGCATCTGAGATTGATGAATGAATTCTGCAGCAGGATAAACTGAGGTTAGGCTGGCAGAAGAACTTTTTGTTCTTGGGGTTGCAGAGGGACAGGTGGAGGAAGCCCGTGAAGATGATTCCTTGGAAATATCAAGGACAGGATTCCCCCTCACCCCAACCTGACAACAGGGAGAGACGCCCCAAGTCAGAGAAAGGGTCCCTTCTTAGGAGAAGCCCATCCCTCCGGCAAGAGGCCCACCAGGCCAGCCTGACCCTGAGCCACCGACCTCAGAGAGGATGACCTTGACGATGAGGAACGCACTGGACACCAGCGTGGTGACCTGCCCAGGGGAGGGAAGGAGGGAGGGAAAACGGGCTGGGGAGTGAGTCCTCCTCTACACCGTCCCTTGCACCAGCCCCGCCAGGGCCCTCGAGCCGCCAGAAGGGCGTCTTACCGCGATCATCCACCAGTGGCGGAGCTGCAGCACGGCGTAGCCCAGAAGCAGTCCCGAGAAGCGGAAGAAGGCCAAGACCTGGCGGGGGGCAGAGGGGCGGGCAGGGGACACACAAGCCATCACAGGCAAGCCAGTGCCCCCTGCTCCAGCTGAAGGCTGACCTCCCCCTCCGGTCCTGCTCCCCAGGTTCCCTCTACATGGGTGTGATGCGTCAGGAGGGAATGGCTGAGTCAGTGTTTCTTAGGGGATGATTTAGACGTGACCTTCTTGGACAGGGGTCTATTCTTCCCCCTCACACTTGAGGCTCTCTGAAGGGAGGGCCTTGATTAGGAACTTTCTGAATACTGAGGGCTCCCTGAGGATGGGAGTCAAGTCTCCCCGACTAGACTAGAATGTGTCTTGCAGAAAGAAGAGAATCCAGCCAGGGTCATGTCCCTGCACCATCTCTGCCCCGGGGACCCCTTCCCTAAGGCCACTCACAAAGATGTCAAAGAAGGAAGTTTTAAAGTTGTAGTGGATGATCTCCTGCTCCAGGTTCTTCTGGATGCCTGTGTTGGTCTGGAAGAGGGAGATACAAGCGGCTCTGTAGGCAGAACCAAGTCCCCAGGGGTGCCCTCACCTCTGGGAATAGGGAGGAGGCAGGGGGAGTGTGGAACCTGGAGATGATAAGCCACTGCCCAAGGAAGGCCCCAAAGTACCAAGGGAGCCCAGCCAAGGCCTGAGACCCAGCACTAGTGTCGTTCCTCCAAGCACCCAGGCAACCCCGACGGGCAGGGCCTGGCTCCAGCACTGACACCTGTCGGCACACTGCCCAGGGAGGGAGAGGCCTGGAGGGCCGTGGGGCTGTGCAGGGGAGGCAACAGGCCCCATGCAGGCAGGTAGGGCTGCCAACCGGGTGCTGGGAGCGGCCTTTCACATAATCTCATCTCCCTCTCTCCATGACGGTGCTCCATCTTCGCAGCCAACCATCCATCTGGGGTGATAGGGACCGGGGGTGGGCAGCGGTGTCAGACGGAGCCCCAGGTGGTAAGTCCGTTGATGAGGTTTGTGCTTAATGGGCAAAATCCATCACGCTGCTAGAGGGAACGGCTAGCAACAGAGACAGAGTGAGCAGACTCGTCCTCACCCCCGTCCCTGCCCCAGCTACCCATACATTTTCAATGGGTCTCCTGATACCTTGGCTGGGGAGGGCGAGGATCTGGACGGATACTGAGAGCCAGACTGCAGCCTGACTTCTCAGGAGGAATGGGGTGGCAGGCCTCGGCTTCTGCCAGTCCCCTGGAGAAGGGAGGACACAAGAGGACTCTGAGGAATGGAGCCCAGGGGGCTGAAAAGTGAAGACCCTTCACGACACCTAGATGCGAGCTTCTAATCTCTGGCAGGTGATCCAAACTGAGGTGTGGGGTGGTGCTGATTAAGACACACGTTTAGACCCCTGAGTCCGAATCTCAGTGTGAGCTGAGCATCTGGAATTTTTATAAAGCTCCCAGGTGATTCCGGTGCTTAGAGCAGAAGCCAGGAGTCTGGGCAGCCCCCTCATTGACATGTGAACGCCCCTGCACATCCCCACCGTGTGCTTTGACCTCAGGACCCCCCTGAGTCCCATGGAGTCTCACGCGCCACCCCCCCCACACACTGACACCCCCCCACACCCCAGCTTGGTCCTCCTCTTACTCCTCTTGCCCGCTCTTGGGCTCCACGGTCCCTCTGATCCCTAACAGCTGCGGCCCCTCAGAGGTCTCCCCCTGCCTGGGCACGTGCAGGCGCTGATGGCGAAAGCATCCTGATTCAGGGGTGCCAAGTCCTGGCCCCTGCCAGTCTCTGGCCGCAAGACCCTGCGTGGCTCTTATAACCCTGCTGGGGGCCTTGTATCCACTGGGAAACACCCAGCCTGTTCAAGAACTAAAAACATATATGCTCCAAAATATGAAACTAAAACCACAAAACCAAAAATCAATCACATTTTAATTATCTACCAAGTGAAACATGATGGCTAACTCCACTAGTGGCTAAGTCCAGCTTCCTGAACTTTTCATTACATCTGAAAACAATCTGGAGACCAGACTTTTCTCCATTTGCAAGAATTCCCAAGGATGCATGAGGACTCCTGAACTGTTATAGCCGTACATCCAAATCATTTCAAAAGGAAAATTATCAAAATTTTTTCAGCTGTCTGCTGGCAAGATAATATATATTGAATGAGGGCTGTGTGACTTTTAGTGCTTGCTTTGATGCTGGATGGGACCTTCAAAAGGAAGAATGCCTCACGGGGTGCCTAGGGGCTGCAGCTGGCGGAATATCTGACTCTTGGTTTTGGCTCGGGTCGTGATCTCGGGGTGGTGCTCTCAGGGCGGTGGGATGGAGCCCCTCATTGGGCTCTGCACTTAGCGCCGAGTCTGCTTGAGATTCTCTCTGCTCCTCCCCCCACTCCCCGGGTCTCAGTCTCTGTCTCTGTGTGTGTGTGTGTGTCTCTCGCGCGCGTGCGCACAAAATAATAAATAAATCTTAAAAAAAAAAAAGTTGTTAAAAAGGAAGAATGCCTAAGACATCAGAAGCTCTTCAAACAGCCCTGGACCTTGTGGGGTCGCAGCTTTCTCACTGGTAAGATGGTCCCTAAGGTCCCCCATGGCTCAATCTTGTTGAAGGTGCCAGTTCATCTCTGTGCACAAAGGACAGTCACCCCCAGAGCCCTCCAGCTGAACACGCCCAGAATCACACTTGTCCTCTTCACCCTTAAACCAGCCCCTCCCCCCAACTCCTCACTTCTTTCAACAAAGTCATCGTTTTCCTGTCACCCGAGCTTGAGGCCGGGAGGAAGGGCACCTGCTATCCTGAACTCTGACCCAGTGTGCAGAAGGAAAACAAGGGAAGGCTCAGGCAAGCCGAGTCCCTTGCTGACATCCCCCAGTGAATACAGAGGAGCAGCTGGGACCGATGGAGCCTGGGGTGCTCTGTTCTCTCGGCTCCTGCCTCTGTGGTGGGGTCCTGCTCCGGCCTGTCAGTGCCTGGAGATCAGGTGCCACCACCAGCTGGCCAAGCGCTGCCCAGCGGGGGGGAGGGTGCGGACGCAGCATGGACAGGTGGCTCCCCCTCCAGGCTGCGAAGCGGCATCTCACCAAGCCCGCAGAGGCCAAACTGGGGGGCACTGGAGTTGTGTCCAAATGGGGAGGGAGAACTAGGCACCACCAGGAACTGGGAGTTTTTACTGGTTTGCCCCGCAGATACCCTCTGCGTTTAGCACAATGCCTGGGCTACAGCAGGGGTTCCAAAACTGCTAACAGAGTGAGTGAATGAAGGAATGAATGAATGGAGTCAGAGAGCAACACAGGCCAGAAAGAAGACAAAGGTTCAATAGCACAACCACCGTCCCCTGGGCTCTCTCCTGCTTCCTCAGGAGTGCCCACTAGAGGGCAGTCTGGCGCAGAGGTCAGGAGTGGGAACGCGGCGGGAGGGTCTGGGTTCAAACTCTGCCCTTCTTCACCTACTTGCTGAAGGACCTTAGACAAATGACTCCAGCCCTCTGAGCTCCCTTTTCTTCGGAAGACGAGAACGGCTGTTCCTATCTTCCCATTCTTCATTTTACTGGGAAATTCATCCGGCCACAGAGACCACCCTGCCGTGTGGCAGCTGGAGTAAGGCCCAGGTGACCCCCCCCCCGCCCCCACCCCGGCCCCAGCCTTGAGCCCACTCACGTTCAGCTCAATGATCCACAGCAGGGAGATGAAGAGCAGGTCGAAGGTGACAAAGAGACAGAAGGTGCGGCGGACATCAGAGATGGCACGGCGCTTCTCCGGAGGGGGCGGGAGGAAGTGCGAGGAGAAGCCCTGGCTGTGGGACAGCGATGAGCTGAGGGAGGCCACGGCTGGCAGGCTGCGCTCCAAGTCGCGGGCCAGCTCCGCAGACAGTTTGTTCATCCTGGTGGGCCCCCACCACACGGCGGGGAAGGCGGGGCCTCAGCTGCAAGGCTGCAGGGAGGCAGGGTGGCTGGGTCAGGTCACGCATGTTGAGGGCCTGGAGGTCCCATTAACCTCCTTCCCCCAACCCGCCAGGGACACCATTTGCTCCCAAATACGTCTGCCCCCCTCTCACATCCCAACCCCAGGGCAGCCCAGGGCCCTTTAAGCTCAAATTCTCTCTCCAGCAGCCCCACTCCTGGGCTGGAGAGGTTTGAGCATCCTTCTCTCTCATTCCTCCTCACCGCACAACACGCCCCCCCCCCCCCCCCCCCCCCCCCCCCCCCCCCCCCCCCCCCC
>NW_023270503.1:25211901-25296193 GCF_011800145.1 Mirounga leonina | reverse complement strand
CCCCCCCCCCCCCCCCCCCCCCCCCCCCCCCCCCCCCCGCAAAGCCCAGCGACCCCACGGTTCACCCTTGGAGGGCTGTGGGCTCCTCCCCACTGCTTGAGGGCGCAGCCTGCTCCTGCCAAGCCCAACCTCGTGGTTCAGCCACTGGTCCTGTCAACAGCCTCTGGTCCTGTCAACAGCCTCTCAGCCTGCCCACCCCCCCAGGAGAAGAGGGCCCCAAGCTCTGTTCTTTGTTTGCCAAGCACAAAGCCACATTCCCTCCCAGCAGCCAGCCCTACCCTCCCACCCCCTGATCCATGGCAACTGGGAGGGACTTCCTAGAGAAGCGTCTCTGAGTGCTCTGCGCTGGGACAGCGGGTAAGGAGGGAGGACATCCTGGTCCCTTCTCCCTAGCTCCCCCCGCAATGTTGGGCCCAACTACCATCCGCTCCCCTGGTGTTACATACAACAGCCGAGGGGGTGAGTCTCCAGGCTGCGTCTCGCACAGAGAGGGGTTTTCCAAACACTGATCACAGCCCTCAGTTCCAGAGCCTCCAGTCCAGGCCCTGCGGGGCGGCGCCCCCAGCTCTTCCCGAGCTCCGGGCCCCGAGGCTCCTCCAACAAGGCAGGCGCGGCTCACCACCACCACCACCCTGGCCTTCTTTTAGGTCCCTCCATGTGGCAGCCGGACATCGCCTCGGGGCCTTGCACCTAGCTCTCCCCTCCCCAGTCCTTCCAACAAGCAGCTCAGAAGTCCCCCCTCGTTCTCCTCAGAGCACCCCCCTGCCCCCCCAGGCACAGCAGCCTTGCTCTAGCTCTATGATGGGGACCCGGAGCCTGTGACAATCTGCCAGGGTCTTATTCCTTGTTCTGCCAATTCTCCCGGTGCAGGGCTTTCCCGGGCCCGATCACTGCTGTCTCCAGCACCTAGCACTGGGCCCGGCAGCCAGGAGGTGCTGAGAATTGCCTGGTGAGTAAACAGGTGCTCCAGAGGGTCTCCTGGTCCTTAGCTCCATGCTATGCAGCCGAGACATGGGGCAAACCCTGACAGAGAAGAGCCAGCGCTGCCTGAGGCTAGCCCCGAGCTCCACTGCCCCCAGAACCCCGTGCCCATGGCTGTGCTTCATGCCCACTCAGGGCAGGATGGGGCCTTCTGTGAGGCAGCCAAGACAGAAGGGGGAACGGGGTGAACCACCCCTTGCCTCTGCGACCACGGGGCCAAAACTCTTATGAACGCTAGAGGAAGGGGCCCCCAGAGGACTCCCTCCCTGCCACACAGCCCCCAGACCCCAGGTCTCTGCTCCACCAATGTGCTGGCAAAGAGCCTGCAGAGGCCCCGTCCCCCGGGCGGGGGAAGAAGGGACAGTGTGGTGGTGCCCGCGCTTCTAGGGCTCTGTCAGAGTCTCCCTGAATCTTCTCTCATGCCAGTACCAGGAGGCAGGTTTGCGGGCCGGTGGGAGGGGAACCCTGGATGTTGGTCTCCAATCCCGGGAAGGCAAGACCTAACCAGTATCCCCCCAACCCCACCCCGATCTGCTATCCCTTCATACCTTTGTTATGTCTACTACCTTCTGGGGCCCCTCAATCTATCAGGTCCCAAACAAGCTCCCCATTTGTGACTGGCAGGGGATTCTGAGCAAGCCAGTGTGTCCATCCCTCTGCCTCAGTGCAAGCCCCAATGGACAGGAGCGGACTGTTCTCAGCAGAGGCATCTGCACAAGGCCTCTTGTGCACAAGGCACACTCTTGGGGTTGCCATGCCCAGCTCATCTGGAGGGCACTGAAGGAAAGCCGGGCCCAGCTCTGGAAGGAGGCAGTCAGAGAGGGGATGTGACAGGCCGCCGGCAACAGGAACCCCCCACATCCATCAGCTGGACCCGGTGCCAGACCGAACGCGCAGCGCATCTCTCACTGTGACAGGGCCCCAGCTCCAGGGAGGGTGACATTTCCTTGTCGCTAATAGCCCTCTTGTCCGCTGCCAGGCCTGTCTCCATTTCTCTTCCTCCTTCCTGTCTCTCACAAACCACCTTTCTATCTTTGTGTCTCTGTGTCCCGCTCCTGTGTCCATCTTTATTGGTCTTCTTCTCCAGGTCTCTCCCATCTGTGAGTCTGTCTCCACTGCCCTCAGCTCAGTTTCACCCTGCCTTCCTCCCGCACACATGTGTGTGTGTGTGTGTGTGTGTGTGTCATCCTCCCTATCCGCTTCTTTCCCTCTTCCCGACCTCACTGCAGGGTGCTGTGGCTTCCCTCCTCCCGGGCTGCTCCCAAGTCTGTCTGGCATTGCCCCTGGCTCCCTCCCTCCCTCCCTGGGGACGGGACTCGGGTGGCAGCAGCCTGATGGGAGATGCCGCGGGAGCATTGACACTCGCACATGCAGACGTCCTTGGTGAAGCGAGAGACGCAGATGGGGGCTGAGAGCAAAGGTGCTGGGGGAGCCCGGGAGAGCTGCAGACACGGGTGTGTGGGAGCCAGGCACGGGGCCTCGGAAGCAGGGCTGGGGGCAGCTGGCCAAGAGGCAGAGAGAGGGGGGTTCCAGATCACCCTCCACCATGAAAGCTGCTCAGAATCCAAAGAAGAGCTTGTAGAGTAGAAGGAGCCCCGGTCAGGAATGAAGACCTGAGTCCCAGGCATGCGGCAGCCACTAACCCCGAATAACTGGGCAAGTCCTCACCAAGCCCCTGTTTATTTATCTGGGGGAAAAAGTCAGTGCTTTTTCAAACCCCCTTCTTCAAGCAAGAGAAATGTCGAAAGAGAAGAGAGGAGAAGAGAAGAAAACCTTACTTAGAATCTTGAATAGAAGAAAGATAAAAACGGGACTGCTATGGGTCCTGCCACAGAAGGTGGCCACAGAGAGCCCCCCTGGGCAGCCATTCCTCAAACCCCAGGGTCACCCCAGGGTCACTTCCTTGGGCCCAGTTTGAAAACTGCCCACTCAGATGACTTCAAAAGGTCTCTAAGCTCCATCAGACCACCTGCCAGTCTAGGAGGTAGAAATCATCTCGGCCTGGAACTGCTCTGAGCGGTCCCCAAAGCGCTTGGTCTCTGGTCCCCTCGCCCTGGGGGCAGGAGGTGGCAGCTGGCCTCCACCCCCACATGCCCCCCATCCTGCTGAGGGGGAGGCAGGAATGAGTGTTGTGGGCTGGAGACAGCAGGGCTGCCACCCGGGCCCCTAGGAGCAGCATCCCCTGCCCCATCCAAGCCCCTGCCCAGGCGCTGGGAGAACAGCACATGTGGGGTGAAGGAGTCCGCCTGGGGTCGGCTGCAGACTTGACACTCACTCGACGTGTGTTTTAGGAGAAGCTGAGCTGCTCAGGCTTGGGGAAGGGGGTGAGGAAATTGCAAGTTTTATCATCCCAGATTGCAAGAGAAAGAGGGGTGAGGAGGAGGGGGCAATCCACCCTGGATTACTCCAGTTCTTTCAGCTCCTGGGGCAAAGGGGAAAGGCAGGCATGGGAGCCCAGGGCCTGCCAGGCCTTCTCTTACCCCAGGAAATGCCACTATTGGCCAGAGAGCAAGAGGAACTTTCGGGTAGGGTCCCAGACTCAGGGCAGGTAACAGCAGGCAGCTGACACTGTGGAAAGAGAGCTGGACTCTGAGGTCAGGGTTCAAATCTCAGTCTGCCCTTACGAGCTGTGCAATCTGGAGCAAACATAACCATTCTGAGACTCAGTTTCCTCAGAAGCATTAAATAAAGGCACCATTAATATACTTAATGCCTTGGTACCATGCCCTTAAAAATGCTTAAAATGGGGGGCTCCTGAGTGGCTCAGTCAGTTAAGCGTCTGCCTTCAGCTCAGGTCATGATCCCAGGGTCCTGGGATCGAGTCCTGCATCAGGCTCCCTGCTCAGCGAAGAGTCTGCTTCTCCCTCACAATCTGCCTGTCACACACCACCCCCCCACCCGCCGTTTGTACTCTCTCTGTCAAATGAATAAAATCTTTAACAACAAAAACAAAACCCCCACAGGACCGCAGGCTGTCCTGAGGAGCCAGCAGAGAAGAAACAAATGTGGCCTAGCAGTGACCTGCGTCGGCAGGCTGCAGACACCCCTCCTTTACTCCTCACACCCCCACCAGGAGTTGTGCAGATGATGATGGGGTAGAGGAGACAGAAGGCTGGAGAGGCCTGCCCACAGTTCCCCAGGCAGGATGGGGCAGAGCTGACCCCAGGGCCTCTGCTGGCCAGGGAGCCCCTATGACCACCCAGCGAGAGCCTGTGGAGAGCCCAGCACCCTCCCCTCCACATACAAACCATCAGCAAATCTTATTGGCTCTTCCTTCAAAATCCAGCCAGGGTATGTGCATACTGCCCACCACGACTACCAAAACCCCGTCCAAACCGCCACCTCTCACCTGTTACAGCTTCCTGACCACCTCCCTGTCTGCATCCCAAGTCTGTTCTCAACACAGCAGCCAGAGGGATCCTGGTAAAAGTCAGACCACACCTCCCCAGTGCTGCAAACCTCCAATGGCTTCCAGCTCACCCTGAGTGAAGGTCAAAGTTTCCATCCTGGCCTACAAGCCCGCTCTTCCCCAGCCTCTTCCCCTGGAACCCTCTGCTCCAGCTACACTGGCCCTTCTCTGTTCCATGGACATACCAAGCATGCTCCACACTCCCACCCCAGGACCCTTGTACCTGCTGTTCTGTCTGTCTGAAGGTCTTCCCCAGGTCTCTGCAACACTCCCTCCATTCTGGTCTCTGTAAATGTCCCTTTGGAGAAGCCTTCCCTGAACTCCCTATTTAGCCCCCACCCTTCATCCCCTTCCCTGCGTTCTTCTTCTTCACAGAGCTTACCACCCCAGACATATTATATGTTTACGGGTCTGCGTTTACTGCCTGTCTTCTCCTTCCGGAATGCAAACTTCACAAGAGCAGGAACTCCCCCTGCTTTGCTCCATGCTGTGTGCCCAGCACCCAGAGTGGTACCAGGCTCTCAGAAGATACTCAGGAAAGGCGTCGAACAACTCTTTACACACTTCCCTATAGCAGCCTGAGCGCACCTGCGTACACAGCCCCGCCCAGCCCTGGAGGAGCAGCCCCTCCCCGGGGCAGACTGTCTCACCTGGAGCTAGACTCCTCCCTCTGCTCGTGTCCTGCCTCAGGTACAGTCCAGGCACCCTCCCCCCCCAGCAGTCCAGGGGAACTGGTTTCCTGGGCAACCTCGGGCATGGTGGCTGCTCGCCTCCGTTTTCCTAGGCACCAACTTGCAGGGAGAAGACTGGACGTAAGCTAAGTTCCTTGGATAGCTCCAAGGTCAAAAAGGAAGAAGGACATGCTCGCTGGGAGAGACCCCAGCACTCCTCTCCTGGTATGGGGCTGATCCTCCCAGGACACACCAAGGCTGGCAGTCTCCCTTCTGAGCCTCCACTTCCCTCCACTTTCGCATTCTGGAATGACCTCCTCCTCCTGGGAGAGAACTCCAATTCCTCAGAGACCAGTTCAAATGCCACGTCCTGGGCAAAGCTCTGCCTCACCCTCCAGGTTCCCCCAGTCCCAGCTCTCAGGACTCTGGCCCAGCACTACCCTAGACTTGAGGCTCCAAGTCATCTTTCCTTGAGCCCTTTAGGCCTGGCTCACAGTGCTTGGCCATGGTACATGTCCAGGAAGTTAACTGGTCTGTGGGTCTGTAATGTCCACCCTGGAATGGGGGAAAGGGCATGAGTTTGGGGACTGGGCATCAGGCCTGGAGTCAAAAGCCGAAGGCCATTCGTTACTAGGCTGTGAGCCCTTGACTAAATCACTGATTCTCTCTGAACTTCAGTCTCCTTATCTATAAAATGGGGATAGTACAGTGACCACTTCACAGAGCTACTGAAAGGATTAGGAATCACACACACAAAGTGTCTGGGCTTAATTAACAGCAGCTATTACTACTATTAGGGGCTACGGAAACGGTGTTAGAGGCAGGGCCCGGACC
Organism: Mirounga leonina; assembly: GCF_011800145.1. Taxonomy (NCBI): domain Eukaryota; kingdom Metazoa; phylum Chordata; class Mammalia; order Carnivora; family Phocidae; genus Mirounga; species Mirounga leonina. The sequence continues at coordinate 25,290,298 of NW_023270503.1, read as the reverse complement.
AGGCATGTGCAGCACGGCACTCTGCCCAAACAGGGTCCCTTATGTACTGCCGGATGCAAAGATGGGCGCTGGCCTCAGAGAGCTGACCCAGGATGGCACATAGCAGTCTCTACTGTACTTCCGGGCTCAGCGGCCCGTGCCATCAGCCCTGGCACAGCTGGCTTATTGGCCCCTACCCTGTCCCACGGACAGAGAGTTTGGGAAGTTCCCTAGAGAAGGAGGACTTTAAGGAGAGGAGGAAACAAACCAGGCTCCGTTTCTCTTTTCCTTCTGGAGAAGTGGAAAGGGGAAGAGTCAAGCCAAAACAAAAAGTACATTCATCACTGTGCACCGCCCCCTCCAACCCGGACATTCTGAGTACAGCTTCCTGAAAAACCCCAGCAGACTAAGGTTTACTCAGCACGCCTGCCCCCTCCACATGCCAGGCCCTGTTAAATGTCTGGGACGCCCCGGGTCTGTGATGACAAGACCCGCCTACTCAGGGACTGGTGAGTCAGGCCCCACCCACCCTCAGTGCTACTGGATAAAACTTGGGAGCTAAGGAGGTCAAGTTCTCAAGGTCAGCCTGGAAAGGGCCAGTCATCTTCCGGGAGAGAGCTCAGTCCTGTCAGCCCACTCAAGGGAAGGCTCCACAGGCAGAAGGGAGTTCAGCACAGACCCTTGTCAGCACCAGCTGTGACCAGACAGAAGCCAGGCTCAGCCCCAGTCAGAAAAAGTTCACAAGGATACACAATTGGTCAAATGGAATGCTCTGCTTGGCCCTTGTCTTACAGATGTGGCAGCCGCCCATGGTGGGGGGGGGGGGGCAGGGGTACCGAGGCAGTTTCTCAGACAGCTGTGGACCTGGAGTCAAGAGACAGTTCTTGAAGTTCCTGCTGAGAGACACTGACCTTACTTCCCTTGAGTCCCAGCTTCTTCATCTGTAAAATGGAGCCAACAATCTCTACCACTCAAGGGAACAAGTAAGAGCTCACAAATGTACAGGTTTTTTGGTCTCACCCACCCCTCCTCCCCAGACTAGGTGTGTGTGAGCTCCGTTTAATGCTGAGCCTGTGCTAGTCCCTGGGGCTATTCGGGGGCTCTGGGTCTGGTGAGGGAGGCTAACACATAGATAAAACATGGTGCCTCACTGTAATCAGCACTTTCAGGGAGGAACAAACAATGGACCGTGGGCTCTCAGAGAAGGGAGCATCTGACCCAGGATGCAGTGGGTGAGGTTGGGAAAGCCACAAAGAGGCGGAGCTATTCGACCCAGGCCTTGAAGAATCCACATGTATCAACCATAGGCAAGGAAGACGAGCATTCCAGGCAGACAAAAGAACATGAGCAAACCAGGCTCCGTTTCTGGCCCCAGGCCCCAGATTCTGGTCTAAAGCACAGGCCCAGCCCACAAGCTTGCAGGCTGACCACCCCAGGCACCAGGCCTTCAGACACACACCCCCCCCCCGCCCCGGGCATGGTCCCCACAGGCTCCTAAACCAAGGGGACACTTCCTCATGGCCAAGCGAGGAAAGGAATCCCCAACCTCAGCAGAGGAGGCTGCCTCTGCCTCTGTCCTCCCCCTGCAAGAGCTCTGTTCAGAGGACCCAGCTGCCCATTCTGAGTCCACCCTGGTCTCTACCTCTCTCTAGTAAGTTCATCCTCTTGCCCTAAGGTCCCTCACTAATTGTCAGCTCCTCTGGGAAGCCATTCTTGGCCCTTCTTTCCCATGGGTTTCCAGAGCTCTGTGCACATTTCTATAGAACTCATACTTGTCATGTAACATTCATTCACTTCCAGAGTCATTTCCTGAGCAGACTAACTTCAGGTCTGAGTCTTTTTCATTCTTGAATCCTCACTCAATAAATCCAGATCCTGATCCCCGTGCCCTCCACCCCAGCATTTTATTTATGGACAAAAAGCCAGGCTTTGGGGCTCTGGGACAGAATGAGAAGTCAGCCACATCAACAGCCCTCAAGCAATTTATGAAATTAAAAATTACAACCACTGCTCTATAACATTCTTATATAAGCAATAACAGCTAACATTTATTTACTGAGCATTCATGTGCTCACTGATTTAAACCCTACACATGGGGCGTCTGGTGGCTCAGTCGTTAAGCGTCTGCTTTGGCTCAGGTCATGGTCCCAGGGTCCTGGGATCGAGCCCCACATCGGGCTCCCTGCTCGGCAGGGAGCCTGCTTCTCCCTCTCCCACTCCCCCTGCTCGTGTTCCCTCTCTCTCTCTGTCTCTCTCTGTCAAATAAATAAATAAAATTAAAAATAAATAAATAAATAAATAAACCCTACACATAATTTCATTTAATCCTTACAGTAACTCTATGAGGTAGACACACTGCTACCTCCATTTTACAAATGAGAAAACTGAGGCACTTTCTTCATCAAGGTCATAAAACAGTATCAGAACCCATAAAGTCTGATTCAGGAGTCTGTATTATCAACCACTATTCTAGTATGGACAGGGTGTTGCAGGGACGCAGGGGGCAGTATTAAGTCTTGGACAGGGGGGATGGGAGGAAGTCAACCCAGAAGTCATATTCCCTGAGAAGGACAAGTAGAAGGCAGCCTGGCAGATAAGAGAAGGGGCTTCCCAGGCAGAGGGGCTGGTGTGCAAAGGCTTGGAGACACAAAATTGCAAGGCATGGGCAAGTGCATCCTGTGATGCCATGTTATTGGACTTTAGGGTGCACTTAGGAGACTGGCAGGAAAGAGGTCAGAACCCAGACAGTGCTGTAAATTGTACTAGGGATTCAGCCTTTTTCCTCAAGCAATAGGAAGCCAACAAAGGGTTTTAAGCAAGGAAGTAACACAATGAGACTTGTGTTTTAAAAGGATCACAAGAGGGGCACCTGGCTGGCTCAGTCGGGAGTTTAAAAAAAAAAAAAGAGAGAGAGAGAGAGAGATCATAAGAGTTAGTTTGGAGACTGGGTTGCAGGCAGCCATGATTAGAAGTTGCTGGGAAGCCACTGCAGTTATCCTGGTGAGAAACACATCAAGGTGGTACCAGAAGAGATGGAGGCCCAGGACCAGGTGTGCAGTATGTTCAGGAAGTTAGCTGGATCGGGTCACCCCACAGATGTGGGAATTGAGGGAGAAGAGGAAGCATAAGATAATTTCCCGGTCTAGCGCTGGGATGCGACGGCAGAGGAAGAAGAATGGGTTTGCAGGGGGGGAAAGACCAGTCCAAGAGAGCTGCAGCTGAAGTGGAGCTGTCCACTGGTAGCTGGACGCCCAAGTCTGGGGCTCCAGGGAGGGGCTGCGCTGAAGAAAGAGGTCGATGTGGGCGCCTTTCGGGTATCTAGGTGGTGTAAAGCTGAAGCCATGAGAGTGGATGAGACCATCAAAATTCAGCGTATAGAGCGGGGGCTGGGCAGGACACGAGAATGGGAAACGGTACTTCCACTGTCAGAACAGGAGGAAGAAAATAAGGAGATGCAGACGCCGAGGACGCCAAGGGGGAGGGGCGTGCCAATTACGGCAATTAGGAACGAGTGTCACTGGTGTTATGCACCTCTAAGAACTCAAGAAAGATTCTTTAAAGAGCCCTTTTGATGTCGATTAGGGAAGTCATTCACTGCCGTTTTCAAAGGAAGTTGGGGGAGACCGGATGACAGTGAGACGCAGACCTACCGGAACGTGTAGATGTTTTCCTCCTCTTTCAGAGACCCTGACCCCTGCCCATATCCAACTTCTGCCCCCCACTACCCAGATTTCGTGCCTCGCCTCTCCCCTCAGAGTGAGGCTCTGGACGGCGAGCTGGGACGCCGTCCCCGGGCGCTCTCGGGTGGGCGGGCCGCGGAAGGTCAGCGCCGGAGCCCCCCGAACCCCACGCGGGGCAGAGCGAGGCCGAGCGGAGAAAGGGGGCGGAACCTGGGGCGCGGGGGGTGCGGGAAGGGTCGGACCGAGCCAACAACGGACACGGGGCAGGGAGGCGGAATCCGCTGACAAGACACAGCCCTCGTACCACCCGGCCCCTGTGACCTCTCCCGGACCCACCTGCTCCATGTCAGCCATCGCCCAGGCTCTTCCTGCCCCAGCCGCAGTCGGGCTCTGCTGCCCCGGAGCGCCTCCGAGCGAAACAGGATCTCCCGGCGGCGCCACTTCCGCCGCTGAGCCCGCCCCCGAGTGCGAACTGGGATGTGCGTAGAGTGCAGCCCCGCCCCTTCGCCTCAGTCTCCGCCCCCCAGCCCTTGGGCCCCACCCCGAGGGCCGGAAGTGGGGACGGCTTGAGGGTCTTACTAATGGCGGGGGAAATGGGAAAGAAGCCCAGGGGCATCATCATCGTTAGGCCACAGAGGCCTGGCACTGTGGGGAAAAAGGGGGAACTTCCTGAGGGGAGGCCTTTGGGGCTGGGGGACTGGTCCCTTTGGAGAAATCCAATTACTCTTGAAAGTTCTTTTCCCTCCCTGCCTCGTTCAGCCATCCCTAGCAGGATCTAGTACTTCTGTGGTCCTTCCTAAGAGTGCTCCGAGCTTGTCTAGAGGACTGGACACTAGGGTCGAGGTGGCCACCCACCAGGTCTTCCACATAGGGGAACGCGTTTCCCCTTCCTCCCTCTCCTTTCCCCTGAAAGAGAAGTCTCAGCACGGTTATTTACAAAGATTTATTTATTACGGCACAGGAGTGGTTCAGGCCTGGAGTCAGGGAAGGGGGGAAGGGGGGCAGAGCAGCTGGAGGACAAGGAGAACCTGGCTTCCCCACCGTGCGCCCCCCTAAGGACATATACTAGGCGGCATTCCCGGCATCAAAGCACAAACAAAACGCAACAAAGCAGCCTCTGCTAGTCCATCTTCCAGGCACCCAGGCTGGGGAGCAGGGGTGATAACAGGAAGATTTCCAAAATGTTGAGGTTGAGGAGAAGGATGCCCTGGGCCCTGGTAGAAGCCAGAGAGAGGGGTGGTAACTTGAAATCCCCCATAGGAGAGGGGATGGAGAAGGATCTAAGGGCACCTACAGGTTCTCAGTACCCTCTTTCCCCAGATCTTAGGGTCCTGCCCTGTGGGTTTCCTGTGCCCAGGAGAAGGGTCTGGGGAGTAGAATTGTGAAGGATAAACCTTTGCCCTCCCCCCCCCTTACTGGATCATCCAAACTCTCTCACATCCCGCCTCCCTCTGGGTAAATGGGGGAATGACTGGCAGGGGTAGGCATCAGGCAGCAAGTGCCCAGGGACTCTGGGCATCAGCCAAAGGTGGGCAAACAAGCAAACATGGACCAGCCTGAAGTCTTCTAGAAGTCAGAAGCCACAGCCCTAGCGAGTGAGGGGGAAGGGTACAAAATAGGGTGGGGACAGAGTGGGTATCTGGGGAACAGCAATGCCCCCTCCACTTCCTTCTGAGCGATGCAAGGCCGGGTGCCTATGTGCCAGGCTCAGGGTGGGCGGGGCGCTGTGGCTCCTCCCCAGGCTCTGCAAGGCAAGCAGAGGGACTCAGGGCTTGGCCACGCCCACAAAAGTCCCAGCCCCTCCTCCCCATTCGCTACCACCAAGCCTCACCATTCAGTGCCAGGTCTTCCACTTGTTCCTTGGAGCTTCCATCTCTCTGGGGCTCATCCAGAGGGGGTGGGCGCTCCCAGGGTCCTTCCAAACCCTGGCCACAAGCTGTCTTCTGCCCAGCTGGGGATGGGAATGAAAGGATAAAAACACAGTCTCTAAGTATCCATTCAGCCGTCCTGGAGCAGGAGCGGAGCCTCTCTGATGGCTGAGGCTTAGCTTTCTGAGGGCATCATGGTATAATGGAGAGAACGCTGGACCAAGAATGCTCTCCCAATGACTAGCTATATGAGTTAGATAAGTCAGTTATTACCTCTCTGAAGGGGATGGTGAGAAGGAAATTGCGTAGATTGCCTTAAATAAGATAATAGTTAATATGCTGACCAGACCAGCACCAGCACTCCCGGAGTGGTGGCAATTGATATTTCTCCTTGGTAGTCTTGTCATTTGGCCCTCTGCCCTGCTGCTTTTCCAGAGAGAACAGTCTCCTCTTGCTTCCTCTTGACCTGTCCTGAGGGTCTCAGTGGGAGTTGACTCAACTTCCACCTGGAGCTTTTGCTCCAGCGTTGATACCCCACTGCCAGAGATGCAGAGAGGAGGTCCAAGCCATTTTGTTTGGGTGCGAGGGCTGGACACTGCAAGCAGGTTTAGTCGACTGTTTCTCATCCCCATAAATAATGGGACCAGGAAGTTTAACGTGCACCGGGAGGGATAGATATGGCACAGCCTTCCATAGGTAAGCATGGAAAACACAGCCATGGGAGGGGCAGAGATCTTTCTGCCTAGGAATTCTCTGGGCCTCAGGACCCTCTGTGGAGATTTCTGGATCTGGGGCCTCTAGCTCTGAGGTCTTTTGTGTAGGTCTTAGGCCCCTCCTTGACCCCTCTCTTCCCAGGCAGTTGGAGTTGAAGCGCAGAAGACTAGGTTGTTCTTGCATCCTAGATTCTCCATCTAGACACTAGAGGGCACCCTCTCACCTCCAGCCCAGGAAATAAAAGGGGGAGAAACAGCCACAGGGTCCTGGGAAGGACTTAAGAACCAGCTCTTTGCCTCCCAGCAGAAACCACATCTTAGATTTAAAAACACAGGTGGGCGCCTGGGTGGCTCAGTTGGTTAAGCGACTGCCTTCGGCTCAGGTCATGATCCTGGAGTCCCAGGATCGAGTCCCGCATCGGGCTCCCTGCTCAGCGGGGAGTCTGCTTCTCCCTCTGACCCTCTTCCCTCTCATGCTCTCTCTATCTCATTCTCTCTCTCAAATAAATAAATAAAATCTTTAAAAAAATAAAAATAAATAAATAAAAATAAAAACACAGGTAATGACGGCATTGCACCCTCTTAGTTCTCTATCCCTGCATCTCCTGTACTCCCTCACGGCCATGCATGGGAAGTCTTTTCTTGGGTCTAGCCTCAAACCTCATGTGGCCTTGCCGTAACTCTTAGGGAATAGCGGAATTACTAGGGACGAACTGATTCGGGAGAGGGTCAGGATGGGAGCAGCCCAGGTATCCTAGGGCACCTGTGGGTGGGAGGATGGGGAGGCCCTCACCGTACAACTGCGGTTTAACATGTGTGAAAAGCTCTGAACTGGGAGGGGTGCCCCAGGACACTCAAGAAGGACCCCACCAGGCTTCCCAGCTCCTTCAGCTTACCAGGCCCCCTGCTGCTCTTCAGGACTTCAGCCTGGCTGTCCTCCTCCTCCTCCTCCTCTTCGTCATCCTCCTCCTCCTCCTCCTCATCTTCCTCTCTTGGGTAGCCCAGCTCCCGCAGCTCCCCCAGCTCATCCTCCTCCTCTGAGGCCTGGTTCTCGCTCAGGTTGCTGATGGACTGCAGATGAGACTCAGCAATGCGCTGCACGGCTGGCCCAGGGGGCCCCAGAAGGCAAGGGTGAGCCGGGCCAAGAAGCGGCCCATGGAGCTGGAGAGGCATGTGGCCCAGCCCCAACCTCCTTCCCGTGGCCTAGGGCATGGCTAACCCCCTCAGGGGTCTAGTTCAAAAGCTAAAGGTCACAGGTCAGTCTGCTGGGGGCCAGACGAGGGCAGAAGCAGCAGGCGGCAGACCCTTAATCGTGTTTGGCTCCTAAGCTGTCCAGGGATGCAGACCTCCTTGGAGGCTGGCCCCAGGCGGCTCCCCTGAACCATAGGGTGCCATGCTGGACAAGACCAGGCAGGTACAGCAGCAGCTTAACATTCCGTGGCTGGGGCATGTGCTTCTCCCAGGACCGGGGACTGGAGACAGTGTCCACTAGCTACAGCCCTGGCTGGGAGGCACAGGACCCATGGGCCAGGGCCTGCGGGATTTGTCCCTCTGTTTCTAGCAGCGTGCCCAGACTGCTGAGGGCTCATTGCTTACCCCGATCCTGCTGGGCTCGGTCCCCACCCCCTGGCCCTACGCCTGTCATAGACGCTACTCCACATGTCTCTGCCCAGGTGCTGAGGTAGGGACAATTCGGAGACCGAGGACGTAACAGTCCACAGCCAGTGAAGTTTGTGCCTGGGGATGTGATGTGCTCAGACGCAGCCCCCACAATCTTGACCCACATCCCCAAGCTTCCAGCTCCCTCTGTGGTGACCTAGAAAGCAGCAAACACCACCCACCCCCCCAACACCACCAAGGCCTGCTGGGATAGGGCCTAGGAAAGGAACAGTGTAGGCAGCTGAGGAGAAGTTTCCAAAAGATGGAAAGGCCCAGGGGGTTAGGAGAAAGGGGCCAGGGCTGGGGGATTCTGGGGGAATGGCAGGGGTTGAGGGGACGCTGTGAGGAGTGGTTGGGGCAGAGGCAGCAGGGGGACCAGGAGCCGGTGGGATTTAAGAGCACTTGGGTAGCGGAACTCACAGCTCACAGACAGGATGCTGACAAGCTAGGGGCTGGGGTGGTTACAGCTCCTTCTGGGGAGGCCGGCAGCCCCTCCCCTCAGAAAGCCCAGAGGGGTAGATCCAGGCTGGCAACCTCCAGTGCAATGAACAGGGCACCACACTCCTGCCAACTTGGGACAGGCACAGAGGGCACATTGTGTGTGCCCACTGCCCCACCCTGCCCCAGGCTCCCAGCCCGGTGCCTCCCGCTGGCTCTGGGCCAGTTACCCAGGCAATAAAAATACAATAAATAGCCCTGCCCTGGCCTTGGGGACGCGGCGGATCTTTACCTTGAGCCAAGTGTGAGAGCTCAGCCTTGGAGAGTCCCCTTCAAGCCAAGATGGTGTTGTCCATCCTCCCCTGGAGGCCCTCGGCTTCTCCCCTTACATACCCCAACCCTGGCGTGCCTGGGTGGCTCAGTCGTTGGGTGTCTGCCTTTGGCTCGGGTCATGATCCCAGGGTCCTGGGATCGAGCCCCGCATCGGGCTCCCTGCTCTGCCAGAAGCCTGCTTCTCCCTCTCCCCCTCCCCCTGCTTGTGTTCCCTCTCTCGCTGTCTCTCTCTGTCAAATAAATAAATAAAATCTTAAAAAAAAAAAAACAAAGCCCCAACCCTGCCAGAAGCTTTCCCTTGCCCGGAAAGGGGCTGAAGCCTGCAAAACAGTGCTCTCCAGGTACAGAAGGGTCCTCTGAGAGTTGGGGGGTGAAGGGAGGAGAGGAAGTGGCTGCTCCAGCCCTCGCCCCCAGTCAGGGGAGGAGAGTTTAGTCCCCGTGGCACAGTGACAATAGGTGTGCGGGGTGCGCCCCTGCTGGTGCCCATGAGCCTCCCGCGCACTGCGCCTCCCCTCCTGCCTCTCGGAGCTCTCTGGGGTCTCCTCCTCGCCCTCCCAGCTGTCTTCTTCTCTGTCCCCATTTCTGGGGCCCTGAGCTCCCCCAACCCAAGTCTCCCTTTCAAAGCCAGAATGTCTGCAGTACAGCCCCCAGACTGCCCTGCCTCTCCCAACTTAGACCCTGCTAAGGTGCAGTCCAAAGGGGCAATGGTGGTGGCAGCCCATTTCTAGCCCTTGCAGGGTGCCCAGGAAGCCCCTTGGCCCTAGCCTCTTCACCCCTGCCTTCTGCCCCATGCTCGTGACCAAGAGTCCAAGGGACGGTTCTTGCCCCTCACATCCACTCAGCCCTCCCCAGCCCAGAGTAGGGAGGAGAGAGAGGTCTTCTGGTCTCTCCTGAGAAGATGCCACCACCTCCCTCATGCCTCCTTCAGGGGCTGGCCTTCCTCCACATCCCTACAGGTGGGAAGTCCTTCCAGGTGCTGTACCCACTGCCCACATGCTGTCCCTTCCTCTTTCTGTCCTGGGCGGGGGGCAGAGAAAATGCCCTTGTCCTTCTCTCTTCTCCTCCCAGCCTCTCCTCTCTGCTCCTAACCCTGGCAGGCAGGCTGGCAGGTGCGCCTGTTGACCTTGGCCGGTGCTGGGAACTCATTAAACCCACCCCAGAAGGAGCTCCCAGCACACCCTTCCGGTCTCCTCCCTCCACAGGAGGAGGGGGCTGGCCTGGCAGGAAGAGCCTCAGGCCAGAGCTGAGGTGGGGGGTGGGAAGGCATCCTTTGGCTTAGTTAGGAAGAGACCCTCCCCACGCCCCCAGCTCCACGCCCCCAGCTCCACGCCCTCTCCTCCAGGTGTAGGCGGACTCTAAAGGCTCCCTGTGATTTCACACCTCCTCCCCTGTGCACATTTCCTTTCCTCTTCCTACAGTGCCCTTCCATGCCTTGCCCGCCTATTGAATCCCTTCTCATCCTTCAAATCCAGGCTTAACCCTCCTCTCCTCGGTAACTCACCCACCACGCTTTGGGGCAAAAGGCCCCAAGAGGGTGGGAGCCAAATCTGACTCCTCCCATTTTGCTCAGTGCCCACCAGTGAGGCCTGGCACACACTAGGTGTTCTAAGTGTGTGCTCTAGGAATGACTTGTGTTTTAACATAGAAAGGAGAAGCAGGACCAAGAAGCAACCAGTTTGCTGGCCTGAGCAAATGTTCTTCCAGTGGGGGAGGGGAGCCAGAGCTGTACCTGGAGAAGGTGCTGGTTGGGGGGGAGAGAAGGGGGGGACAGAGGGGGGGCACTGGAAGGTGGTCTGGCACACACTTGCAAAGAGGAGGTACAGAGCTGAATATCTGTATGTTGATGATACTTGTCATTTTAGGCTGGCCGCCTCTTTTCTTTCAACCCCACCACCTGATTTGAAGGCCCGTAGCCACCCCTTTCGGCCCCTGGGCCCCTTCTTTACAAGACCGAATGAAGAAAGATCTGGTCCCTAAGTAGTGGTTGGGGTACACAAGACAACCCCTCCCCACTGACAAAAGCTCAACCCTTCACCTCCCTCCCCCAATGTCAGCCTGGTTCCAGGGGGGTCAAGGGGCCAGCCAGACTGATGGAGGGGGGGATAGTACCTTTCAGCGAGGGGGGTGTGTAGGCACATGGGTTGGGTCTCTTCGACTTGAGGTGGTGCCCCTCTCCTGAGGCTCTCTGCCAGGGTAAGTGACAGGTTAAACAGACTCACCAGAGGCCCCCTCCCTTCACCCTTCCTCCATTCCACCCCAGCCCTGGCAACCCAGGCCACAACTGTTCTAGCCTCGGCTGATGGGTCCAGCCAGGCTGCCCTGTTTCTTTGGGAGGGTCTTCCCTAAGCTGCGGCCTGGCTCAAGGCAGAATCCAGGGTTCTGGAGGCCCAGCCCAAGTCTGAGCAGAGGAAAGACAAGGGCAGGGGAGTCTGTACCAGTGGGACCCTGGCACCAGGCACTCTTACCAAGGTGCCAATGGATATTGTAATGTGTCCTCCGGGGTGGCACCATGTGTTAGTCGGGAGGAATCCTGTCCAGCCCACCAAAAAGGGCCCCCAGCATCCCTCCTTCCAGCTGCCCCTGGAAACTCACCTGGTGAGGGGAGGCCTCCTCCTCTGAGGGAGACCGCCAATGAACCAAGGGAAGCCGAGGGAAGAAGAGAGAGGAGGGGAGGAAAGGGAAGAGAGAAAGAGAATCTGAATTACTTTCCCCAAAGGTTCAGGCTCTGGAGAAAGGGAAAGTGTGCCCTTTCCTTCTGGGTGTTGGAAGGTGCCTGGTCAATAAAGGAACCCAGCAGGGTTGGGCTCCCAGACCTTACCCACTCCCCCTCATCTTCTGCTCAGTGTCCTAACTCATGGGACTTTGGCCCCAAGAAGGCTTCAGAGTTAGGGTGGGACCAGGGCTGGGGCAGCAGGGAAGGGCCCACCTGGTGAGGAGTGCTCTGAGAGCCGGAACAGCATGGCAGGGGTTGGTCTCCTGCGCCGGATCTAAGGAGATGGAGAAAGAGGTGGGGGGAGGGGAGCAGGACAGACACCTGCCCCCCCCCCCCCCCCAGGCAGCAGGGAACAAACAGTGCTTTGAAATCCCCAGGGAGCCTTTGAATCAAAGACTGTTAGAGCTGAAAGGAACTCTATAGTTCACCCAACCCCCTCATTTTACAGAGGTGAAAACCTAGGGCTCAAAGAGGTTCAGGCAGGAGCTCAAGGCCACACAGCTTGCCATGGCAGAGAAAGGAGGAGAAAAGCCCATCACTGACTCCTAACCCATACCTGTCCCCTCCGTGGCTCCTCCAGAATGGGCATCTCCCTTTCCACCTTCCCCTATCAAGGAGGCCCATCCCCTCCTGCTTTTGCAGAAATCAGACCTCAGGAGCAGAAGCTGACGGTAAGAGACGCCCCCTGGGCCATGGCACCCACATGGCCCTGCCCACCTAAGGTCAGCTCAAGGGCTCCAAAGAAACCAGATCCCGCTGCAGAGGGAGGCTGAGCCAAGGCGCTGCAGAAACCTGCAACATGTGGGCCTGAGCCCCAGACCCACCCGGTCCTGGAGGTGTCCCTGGAAGACTGTGTCTGGGTCTCTCTAGCAGTCTCTCTCAGGCTGTAAAACTCCTGGCCCAGTGCTCATAAAAAACAAAAAGTTGCCCTCCTTGGTATAGGAGCCAAGCTGAACGGGGGTGGGGGGGGGCACTGAGCACTCCCAGTAGCTCCCCCCTCCCAGCTTGGCAATCAGACCAACTGTCAGTTAATTAGGTCCCCTCCAAGCTCCAGGGAAATGCACAGAGAGAACCAGGTGAATGAAGCTGAAACTGTCCCCCGCCCCCCCCCCCGCCAAGCTCTCCAAACTGCCTCCAGACCCAAAGCTGCTTAGACCCAGGACCCAACCGTCCCCCCTCCCCCATGGCCCCCCTATCTCCCCCCAGAATGACTTGGCTCCACTCTCACTGCTCTGCTGGGTGTCAGCAACAAGTGAACACTCTACTTGGGGGCGGGGGTGCGGAGCCCTCTTCTCTCCCTCCGTCCACTCCCACCACCTTTGGAGACCTCTCGACCCCCAGGAAGGCTCTCCAGAGAACTCAGTACTCTGTGAAGGGGTCTGTGACGACTGGTCGCCCCCACCCGCATGTTGTGGCTCCGTGTGGGGCCTGGCAGCAGGAGGTCAGGACAAGGCTCTGGCGGCCCGGCCCAGGCACACACGGTGGGACCCGAGAGGGGCAGAGCCCGGGGCCGCGAGCTGGAGGCCGGTTCTGCACAACGGGTCAGTGCACCACCACGTGTCTCACTTCCGACCGGCTCTGGCTGGGGCCAGGGCGCAGCGGTCCCCCTGGCAGCCTCGGTTAGGACCCCGTGCAGGGTCCAGAGCACAGTCTCCCCGCCCGGGGTTGGCCCGGAACGGCCGGGGCCCCGACGCTCGCCGCCCGGCGTTCTGCGGCCCCGGGAAAAAGTTGCCGGAGTCCGCAGCGAACTTCACGCGCTGCCCCGCGCCCCCGCGTGTCCGAGGCGGCCCGAGACGCTCCGTCGCCCCCCCGTCCACATACACACCCCGGCCGGCCCGGCCCCGGCAGCGCCCCGCCGCGGGAGGAGCCCCGGGGTGTGTTGGGGGCGCTGCCGGGGGTGGGGCGCGGCCCCCTTACCATCTCCACCTGGCGGGGGTCGAGCTGGCTGGGGGGCGCGGGCACCGAGAACTGGATCTTCTTGCGGTCCTTGGGGTCCATGGCGGGCGGGGCGGCTGGCGGGGCTGGGGGCGCGCGTCTCGGGGTCCGGGGCTGCGGTCCCGGCTCGGCTTCCCGGCGCTGCTCGGGGCGCGGCGGCGAGCGCTGGCTGTGCGCGGCGAGGGGGAGGCGAGCGGCTCACGCTCAGATAAAAATACCGCGCGCCGCGAGGGGAGGGCGCGCGAGCGGGAGGGGGTCGCGCCGGCTCCGAGCGCCCCCGACTCTCGGCTCTGGGGCTCGCCCGCCGCGCCCGCCGCGCCGGTCCCCGGGCGCCTGCAGCCTGGGCTCCCGGCTCGTGCGCTCGGGGTCTCTGCCCCTCTGCCGGAGTCTTCGCCTCTCCCTCCTGCCCTCGCTCTCTCCGAGGGTCTCTGTGGGTGTCTCCGCCTTCCTCTCTCTCCCTCCCTTCCTCTCCGTGCGCCTCTATCTCTGCCTTTCTCGATCCCTCCAGGTCTCACCCTCTGGTCCCAGCCTTGGGGTCCCCGGCCCGTCCCCTCGGCCTGGGACTGGCGCCCGGGGGCTGGGTGGGAGGGCCCAGTGGGAAGTGGCCAATGAGCACCGAGAACCGTGTTCTCCCCGGGCCGGGAGGAGGGTGCGGAGTGTGAGCCAGGACCCGGGGAGCGGGCTGGGGGCCCCCCTGCCGTCTCCCGAGAACTTGAAGCTGCATTATTGATGGAGTCCAGCGGGGAGGATAATGGGAGTTGGGGTGGGGAGGCCGGGGCGGGAGGTGTGGGGGGAGAGGGGCAGCGGGGAGACGGGACTCTGGCTTTAACCCCTTCGTGGCCTGGGTCCTTGGAGTTTCACGAGGAGGCCTGGGAGGTCCTCGAGAAACTACCACCAGCGTGTCACGCTGTGAATGGGGGTGTCCTAGAGAGCCAGAGAGTGTGAAAGAGCGGGTGTGTGTGGGAGGACACGTGTCAGTCATCATGGCAGGGAGTGTATGTGAGTGCCAGGGGGCCCTGTGGTGCCCGTAGCTAGGGAGCTTGTGTGTGTGGGGGGGGGGGGGGGGGTCCGTGTGGCATGAGTGTGTGTGAGTCTATGTGAGTAAGTGTGTCAGAGTGTCAAGGATGCGGGTGTGAGTGGCAGGGTGTGGGAAGGCTGTGTGCTGGGGGAGGGTGTGGGTGTGGGGGAGGATGTCAGAGGCTGTCAAGGTGATGGGCTGGCGTGTGGCAGCTTGGGGGGGCGGGGTGGAGGGGCTGTATCCACAGCTCTAGCCTGTGCAGAAGAGGTGGATGAGGTTGTGATCCTGGGGGGCAGGGGGGGATGTGTCCCTGCCCTGATGTACCCTGGGTTCATGTGTCTCCTGTCTTTTCTCCCCAGATCTAAAGCAGGGGGGAGCCAGAGCCGGCCCAGGGGGCAGAGTCGGGGGGGCTGCTTGTACCAGCACACGTGCCATCACGTGTGTGAGTTTGGTGCATTTGGGAACAGAGCTGGGGGGAGAGGTGCATGTGCTCATTTCGGAGGTGTGAGCCTCTCTCCCTTTGCCAGGTGTTGGTGTGTGTCTCCGGAGGGGAAAAGGGAGGAGCTGGTCCTGTGGGTTAGGGTGTCCCTGTTTATCTGTCCAGGCCCTGGGTATCTCTGCAGGCCTATGGGAGAGCACCACAATGCTTTTCCGTAGCGTTGAGAGGGTGCATGTGTAGACGAATACATAAAAATGCGTCTTCCTGGGGTTCTGTTTGTATTGGCTGTCCTCTCTCCTGGTCACGCTCAGACCTGGAACAGCCAGGAGCACTCCCCCTGCCCCACCCCCTCCTGCAACTTTTCCACTCCTAGCCCCAGCATGCTGGGTCCTTGGCAGAAGGGAGCAAGAGACCAGAGGAGTGTTGTGAAAACGGGGTCAAGGACACGATGTTGCACCCCAGAGTCACCCAGAGGGTGGCAGGAGAGCAGAGCTTTGCTTACAGGAGCTGGGAATCCTGGCCACTCAGCTCCACTACCCCCCAACCCCAGGCCTGGTTCAAATCCCACTGTGTTTGTTGACTTATATACTTGTCAGGGAAACGGCCAGATGCTGGGTCGTGACCCAGGGGTGTGGGCATCTCTGGCAGCCCCTGGCTTGGCCTAGACCCCTCTTCCAGGTGCAGTGTGCTGGGGAGTGGCAAAGAGCAGTTTGGCAGTGCCTTGAGAGGGTAAATAAGGAGGTCCTGAAAGTCAGAGGGGCACAGGAAGGGCATGTATACCTGAGTGGCCACTGGGCCAAGGTGAGGGTGAGGCGCCTGTGGCTTCCAGGGCTGGGGAAGTGGGAAAGTCCTGGAGCAGGGCAAAGGGGGACAGAGGACAGCTGGGTGGGTGACAAGAGGACAGGGACAGGGAGGCATCACTACCAGTCACACCTCAGAGCCCATCAGAGTGAGAAAGCCTTGGGGACCATGGCAGCTAGGCTCATTTGACCAGGGAGGACTCATCTATGGAGGTTCTGCCAAAAGGATTGGTGCTCTGGGAGGCCATGAGGGAAAAATTCCCTGACCCAGGCTGGGGCAGCTGGAAGGTAGACTCCCCCTCTGAGCTAGGCCTGGAAGATGGGCTCTTTGGGGTGGAGGGGAGGGTTTTTACCCTCTTCCCCCAGCCTTCGCCCAGGCCCCCACAGCTCTGGCTGCAAAACCTGGGCCACAAGGGGTGGGGAAGCCTGGCTGACAAAGGAACAGGCACAGGGACAGACAGGAAGGGGGAGGAAGGGAAGAAGGATGACAGAGACAGGAGGTGAGAGAGAGGTGGGGAGGCAGGACAAAGTGAAAAGAGAGAAAACACATGTGAGAGATGGAGAGACAAAGGGAGAAAGAAAGCCTCACCATGGAGAGAAGCAGGAGACAGAGATGGAAAGAGAGTAAAAATAGCTCAGCATTAAGATAATTGCAGCTCACAGTTCTGCCCTCTGTTAGGAATTAAATGAGGTTTTATTACTTTGATTTTTCTCTCCTGGATCCTACGCGACTTCTCAAGAACTTGGGGAAAAGTTTTTCAGGTGGGCGGCCAGGTGGCGGGGGCTGCGTGGGTGAAGGAGGAGGAAGGGAACAGGACTTCTGGGAGCTGGGGGGATGCGGTCAGGGGCAAGGGGTGGGGTGGGACTTGTGAGGGTGGGGGAGCCCTCGCGGGAGCTGGGAGATGTGGCCAGGGTCAGGCACATGGGGGCGGGGGACTAAGAAGCAAGGGGCCAGGGTGACCTCCATTCTCTTTGACTTAGAATTAATCATATGCAAATGAGATGTAAAAATAATGTGCCACTCCTCAGTTATTATTCTTGAGTTAGAAGCACAGGCGGTTGGGTCCAAGAAACAAAATCAAGACCTGGTTTGACTTAACTCTGATTGAACTGTGGGTCTTTCTGCTTGGACAGACAGAAATAAGAATTGTAGTGTGTCCATTAATGTGTCATAGGTCTCAACACACTATTTTGAGCCATGTCCTTCTCACCGTTTCTCTTCCCATCATTACCTGCTTGCTGCCACACGGCCCAGCGTTCAGGAGACACTACATTCACCTTCTCTGGAAGGTGAATCTGGAAGGGAGGTGTGAGGCCTTTGCCTTCCTTCTGGGAGTTGGGGAGAGTGGAAGGTCGAGAATATTCCCTCCCTTCCCCCAAGCAAGATACGGTCAGGTGGACAGAACATACACTGAGGAGTTGGACAGACCTGGGTAGGAAATTTGGATCTATAATTTACTGTGTGATCTTAGATAAAATCTTACCCTCTCTTTGCCTCAGTTTCCTCGTATTTCAAAGCCCACCTCACATGGTCGATTCAATAGGATAAAGCGAGTAAAGCCCCCAGCCCAGCGCTGTACTCCTCCTGGTAGGTGTGCAGTCAAGTCTAGCTTCCCTGGAGTTCAGGGCTGCGGTTACGGGAAAGGCCAGCAGGTGGCGGAGTCGGCCAGGGTTTGGGCGGCTGAGCGGCTGGTACTGCCGGTCTGTAGTTGGGCATCATACCCGTGACCTTGGCACCACGGAGCTGAGCAGAGCTGGCCGGGTTGGCACGTGGCAGCTGGAAGGGAGGCCCCGGAAGCCCTGGGCAGCAACCTTAGAGAAGCCGGGGAGCACTAGCTGGGCACACCGGGGCATCTTTCCCTGCCGAAGCTGTTGGTGGGGAGAGGGAGAGGGAGGAGGGGCGAATTCCAAGGCCCGCCTCTGGGGAAACCCGTGGACAAGAAGAGAGGACAAGGGCACTCTCAGCCAGGAAACAGTGGTATCAGGACAGATGGGCCGTCATCTGAAACATTCATTCGACATATTCATTCGTTCGTTCATTTATTCATCCATCACCCATCCCTTTGCCTACCGAATTGGGTGCTTTTTAAAAAATCAACCTTATTGGGGGGCGCCTGGGTGGTTCAGTCGGTTAAGTGTCTGCCTTTGGCTCAAGTCATGATCTGAGAGTCCTGGGATGGAGTTCCACATCGGGCTCCCTGCTCAGCGGGGAGCCTGCTTCTCCCTCTGCCCACCCTCGCCCCTGCTCGTGCTCTCTCTCTCTCAGATAGATAAATCTTTTTTAAAAAATCAACTTTAGGGCGCCTGGGTGGCTCAGTTGGTTGAGCGACTGCCTTCAGCTCAGGTCATGATCCTGGAGTCCCGGAATCGGGTCCCGCATCGGGCTCCCTGCTCAGCAGGGAGTCTGCTTCTCCCTCTGACTCTCCCCCCTCTCATGTGCTCTCTCTCTCATTCTGTCTCTCAAATAAATAAATAAAATCTTTTAAAAAAATCAACTTTATTGAATCAGAGTTTTTTATACAATAAAATGTACCATTTCAAAATATACATTTAGGGGCTCCTAGGTGGTACAGTCGGTTAAGTCTTGGACTTTTGGTTTCAGCTCAGGTCGAGATCTCAGGTTGTGGGATGGAGCCTTGCTTCTGGCCCCACGCTCATTGCGGAGTCTGCTTGAGTTTCTCTCTCCCTCTCTCTCTGCCCCCCCCCCATCAAATATATATATTTCTTTCCTTCTTTTCTTGTCTTTTCTTTCCTTTTTTTTTTTTTAAGATTTTATTTATTTATTTGACAGAGAGAGACACAGTGAGAGAGGAAACAGGAGCAGGGGGAGTGGGAGAGGGAGAAGCAGGCTTCCTGCTGAGCAGGGAACCCCATGTGGGGCTCGATCCCAGGACCGTGGGATCATGACCTGAACCAAAGGTGGACGCTTAACGACTGAGCCACCCAGGCACCCCTCCTTTTTTTTTTTTTTTTAAGTAAGTTCCACTCCCAGCGCAGAGCCCAATTTAGGGCTTGAACCAGGACCCTGAGATAAGACCTGAGGTCATATCAAGAGTCGGTCACCTAACCGACTGAACCACCCAGGTGCCCCCAAGATATGCATTTCTATGAGTTTTTGAGAATTTTAAACAACATATGAGTATACCACAACACAGATATAGAACATTTTCATCACCCCAAAACGTTCTCTTTTGCCCATCCAAGTCAACCTTCCCTCCCTGTTCAGTGGGTGTATCATAACTCAACACACTGTTTTGAGAAGTGTCCTTCCCACCATTTGTCTTTGCACCATCACCTGCCTGCCAGAGGGCCCAGTATACAGGAGGTGCTACAGGCCGAGAGGGATGGACTGAGGAATGAATGGATGGATGAATACGCAAGTCATAGAAATTGTCAACGGGTGACATATATGGAGCATTTACTCTGTGTTGGGCCCTGAGCTAGGCCTTTTATATGTATGATCTCATTTAAGCCTCATTAGTATCATTCCATTTTACAGATTAGGTAAATGAGGCTCATTCCATTTTACAGATTAGGCAAATGACCCTTTTGCCCAGAGGGTTCACTGGGTTCACAAGAAAACAGTCTGATTCCAGAGCTCTCACTCTTTACGGCTGCCTTTAATACATTCAAGATGGGTGAGTAGAAGATTGCTTGCATGCACTGGACCAGGCTTCTCTGTTGCTCCGCCTTGGACCGGGTTTCTCTCCAGCCCAGTTGGGACCCACACAGGGGGACCAGAGAGGGTTGGGGAGCAGAAATCCATGTGTGGAGGCTGCCCTCTGGTGGCAGACATGAGTACAGCGGCGTCTCTGCCCTCGGGCGCCCTCAGGTAGGATGTTGTTGAAAAGAGTGAGCAAGCAGGCAGCCCACAGTGGGGGCAGCCTCAGCCCCCGGCACCTGGAGACCCCCTGCTCTGGCCACTGCCTGGTGCCCCCCGAGGTGCCAGCTGAGGCTGCTCCCGAAGATTGCCAGCTGCCGGAACCCGCCGCCTCCTACCCCCTCCACCAGCCCTCACACACACTCCGATCCCGGTCCAGTCGGCTGCTTCCATTCCCTGAAGAAGAGGCCCTAAAGTTAAAACAGCTGTTAATTTATAAACCAATTTTTCCGTGACTGCTTAATAAATCGCCAGCAGCTGCTCTGCCCCCTCCTCCTGCCCAGGCACCCGGCCCTGAGGGCTGCGTGGAGAAGCTCAGAGCCTCCTGCCTCTTCCCCTCAACTCCCCAACTTGCGCCCCATTCTCCCCGGAACTGAGCGTGTAGGGGGGGAACCCTGATGAACCCAGCTTCTCTGGGCTTTGGTGGAGTAGAGGGGAGAGGATGGATTTCCTTTCTTTCCTTTGGGCTGCAGCCCAAAGGCCATCCCTCCCAATGCCCTACACCCTCCTCCCCCGGGACTCCCAGGCTCGTGTCAAAGGTTTTCTTAGGGCTTGGGAGTGAGGGTGTCCAGATTCCCTAAGGGAGTTCCCCTGAGACACTGGGAGGGAAAAGGACCCTGGGCTGCTCCCTGAGAGCTGGAACCTCAATTCCCTGGATCTGGGTGGTCCGCCTGACCTGCAGCGAACTGACTCCCTGACCCTGCTGTTCTGTCAAGGGAGGGCTGATAGGGGAATGCTGGGATAGCCTCCCACTCTGGGGGGATGCCCATCCCCAGGATAATGAGAAGAGGGATCTGGGCGTCCTGAGCATTCACCTTACCCAACTTGTACTAGCATGTAAAGGGCACCATGAAAATCCACATGGGGTGGAGGGCTGTGTGAATGATAGGCGGGAGGCATGTTCTTTATCTTTGCATCTGCCAGTTCCAAATGCACCCCCCCAAAAGCCTGCTGCTACTGTGATCCCTGACTCCACTGGGCAAGGGGGTCAATCTGGCCATGCCCCTGTAGCCACAGGAGCTCAGCAGGGAAGGGGGAGCAGGGTGGTAGAGCCTACCAAGTTGGGAGTTTCAAATCCTACTCTCCCGCTTACTAGCTGTGTGACCTTGAGCAAGTAACTTAACCTCTCTTTTCTTCCTCCCTGTCTCCATTGATAAAATAGGAATACTGATTATAGAATTGTGAAAATTAAACAAGTTGATGCACATCAAGTGCCTGGCACATAGTAAGCTCGTACAGAGTGATAGTGCTATATCTCCACCCCCCTGCTGGAAAGAGCAGAGACTGGATTTCTTGGGTCCCCTCAAGTAGCAAATCTTGGGGTGGAGGTGTTCGGGAGATTTCCAGAAGAAGGGGTGGGGGCAGGTAGGTGGGGTGGGGCCAAAATTAGCAAAAACAACAACAACAACAATCACCAGGATTCTGGAGTAATATCGTTGTGCCTGGACTTTCTCATTCTGTTCTCCTCCCATCCCTCTAACCCCACCCCCACCCCCTGCCCCTCCAGTAGCCAGGGGCCTTCTGCAGCCTGGTTTTCGGGAAAGAAGGAATAGCCTCCACCCCACTCCAGCTCCAGAGCCCCCACCTCTCCAGAAGAAAGTCCTCCCCACAGTCTAACTGAAATCCCTTCCTTCTTTTGTTCCCTACTCAGCAGGGCCTGCCATGACCCCATCGTGCCTCACCCCCAGTGGGATGGGAGGGGCATCTGAGAGCCTGCTCAACTACTGTCACACAGGCTGGGAGCAAACCTGGCCTTGCTACATCCTCCCTGTGTGGCCAGAGCAACTTAGTCAACCTCTCTGAGTCATGGGTTCCCCAGCTCTGGAATGGGGAAAATCCCAGAACCTACCTTCTGGGTCGTTGTGAGGGCTGGATAGGACATTGCCTGTGAAGTTCTCAGCACAGGGCCTGGCTCTCAGCAGGTGCTGAGGACATGGTAGTAGAGAGAGAGGTGGCAGAGTATGATGGCAAGAACCCAGATGCCAGAGCTGGACCACCTGCATTCAAATTCCACTTCTCTACTCGCCGCTGAGTGACCTTGGGCAAGTCGCTTGACCTTCCGGTGCCCCTGTTTGTCCATCCATAAGATGGACAGTGTAACAGAACCTATGTCACTGGGTGGTCATGAGACATCTAGAGCTCTCAGAAAGCCTGAATTAATAGCACTGTTAGTTGCTGTTACTATTATTGGCCCCACCAGAGCATTGACCCCCTTTGGGCTTTGCCCCACCAAGGGGCTTGTTGATGGCAGAAGACTGGAAGGTAAGCATGAACCAGACGAGACCCTGGTACTGGGGACCGCGGCTCAGGGAAGACCTGCAGCCTCTACTAAAGTGTTCCCTCTTCTGGCATCCTCTGGCCTGGGCACGATCGGGAGGCACAACCCGCTGGCTTCCCGAGTCAATGGTCCTGCAAAGCAGCCAGACCCCTCCCTGTGCCCAGGTTCTGACTACCTCCTGGAAATAAAGCAAGGTCCCCGGGGCCCACTCAAGCTCAGGACGGCTCTGCCAGGGTGCCAGCTGGTGCCCACGGGGCGGGGCAGTAGTTTGATCATGTGGAAAGAGAAAGCTGGAGGCTTTCCTGGGTGGCCCCCTTTCCTGTGTCGCCCCCACCAGAGACATGGAAAGACTGGGGCCGAGGCCATCCTTGTAGCTCCCTTCCCCTGGGGACAGGCAAGGGGTGAGAGCTAACCTTGGCCTTTCCAGTGCCTCAGTTTACTCAGCCGTCCTGAGGATGGACTCTTCATTCCTGTCTCCCGGGGGCCCCAAAGGCCTTGGCATTGGCCTCTCACAGCTCCTTGCCCTCTTTCCTTTCTTAAAGAAAACGAGCTCAGCCTCCTCTTTCCCGCCCGGATTCTCTCCTTTGAAACCTCCGGGGAGGACACTTAGCCCCGGAGGGGAGGGGAAAAGCCAACCCCAAGCTGGAGCCCGCCAGTGCAGGGCGTGGGCTGCGTCTCCAAGACCGCCCTGGGCACCAGCGCCGCCCGGGTCGCCCCGCGCTCCCCGCCCCTGCCCCTTCCCGCCGCCACTGGCCCTTTAAGAGCCTCTCCGCGCGCTGCCGTCCCGGATCAGCCAGAGAAACCATTAAAATTTTATGCAGAATGAAAATGGGCCAGGTCTCCAGCTTCCTCGCTCCCATCCAATGATTTATTACTCGCAAATACCACAGAACTAATTAGTATAGTAATTAATTAATACGCATTTGCATATTTGCATGTGCAATTAGTGCAGTGGAGTGATTACTGGGAGAATGAGGGGCCCCGGATTGTCAGATGTGAGGGGGAAGTGGCCTGGAAAAGAGTTAGTGGGAATGAACTTTGTAGGGAGCGCGAAGGCGGGGAGGGAGGGGGAGACGAGCGGGGGCGGGGGGCGCCGGGGCGCAGGGGCGCCTCGCTGGGGCGCAGAGCCGCGGCGCAGGGGAGCGCCAGGCCTGGGTCCGCCCGCGGCCGCAGGACGCTGGTCGGGGGTCGCGACCCGGGCGCCCCCGCCCCGCCCGCGGCCCCGCCCCGCCCCCGCCGCGTGGCACGGCTCCAAGCGCGCGCCTGATTGTTATGCATTGTGTTTCTGGTTGCGAGCGGAGCCGGGCGGAATGGGGCTGGCACAAGCTGTTTGCCTGCCACGCGGCGGTGGCACCTTAAAGGGGCAGCGTCCTCTTCCCGCCGCCGCCGCCCTCGCCGACCCCACCTGCGAGCCGCCCGCTGGACCCCCTTCCGGGAGGTCAGCGGCGGCCGGAGCCGGGCCGCGGACGAGAGGGCGCGCGCGGGGCCGCTCAGGAGGTGGCGCATCCCCGGGCGGGGGCGGGGGCGCGGGGGGGGCGCGGGGCACGTGCCGAGGGAGCCTGGCGGGCAGGAAGTCAGGCTGCGAGCGGGGATTGGGCGGCTGGGGCGCGCCGGGCCCTGTGCCAGGCGCCGGGCGGGGGCGGTGAGGCGAGAACAGGGAGAAAGCCAGGAGGAGAAGGACAAGGAGGAGAAGGAGCGAGTGGCAGGGTCCCTCTGGGTGCCAGGGGCTTCCTCATAGGATGCCGCTTCGCTTCTCATCTCACACAGATTCTGTGAGGTAGGGCTCCTTATTCCCATTTCACAGACGGGAACAGAAAGGTGTGACAGGCGGCTGGTGATCAGGAGTAAAGCTGATCCAGCGGGTCCGTCCATCCCCACGTGCGCGACGTGGTGCCGAGGGCCAGAAGAGGAAGTGACAGGACATCAGGGAGGGCTTCCTGGTGGAAGAAGCCCCTCACTGAACCTGCAAGGGCAAGGAGGGCAGCTCCTGAAAGAGCTGGGGGAAGAGGGAAGCATGTTTAATGTGACGGCCTCTCCCTGTGTAGGGAAGGAGCCCCCACCCACCCGTGAGCAGACCTGTGGAGACTGTCTCTTGTGACTGGGGCCTGGATGAAGGGCAGACCCTGGGCACCAGCTTTTCCCAGGGCACCCTCCTTTTCCCTCTATCACAGGGGCTGCTGGTCCCACAGCGTGGCGAGAGTGGGACTTTCAGAGAAAGCTGGACAGTCTGTAAGTGAAAGAGAGCTCGGACCGAGAGTCCGAGCTTGGTTCAGATCCCGCGTCTGCAACGTCCTAGCTGTGTGATGTTGGCACGGCAACCTCGACCCCAACCTCTCTGTGCTTCAGCGTTCTTGTCTTTAAGTGGGGTTAATAGTAATCCTGCCTCTGAGGTCCGGGGGAGAACGAAGTAAGATAATGCACGGGAAGCCCAGTGTCTGGTACGGATAACGCTCAGCATTGTCATTACGTTATTCTGGTTTACATATTACATTTTTATAGAGGGCTCTGAGGCCCCAGCGACAGGAGGACCCCAAAGCAGGAATTGGGGTCCTAGTTTCTAGCTCCAGCTATGTCACTCATTTATTGTGTGACATCAGGCAAGTTACTCTTCCTGTCTGTGCTGTGGTTTCCTTATCTGTCAAATGGGCGTCGGTCCACGAGGCTCCTCCCCCTAGTCTCCTCCCTTCCCTCCCTGTGCCCACCCTACAGGGTAGTGAAGTAGGAAAGCAGTGGCTAAGTCTCATTCACACTGTCCTGGGCTCCACTGTCCCAGGGGCTGAGCCAGGAGGTATCTGGTTAAATAGAAACCTCCTGGCCATTTCCTCCCCCCACCATGGCCTCTTGGGGCTGTCCTCCTGTGAGCACCAGCACTGCTGCAGGTGGGAGTCCCCTGTGCCCAAGGCCAGCCTCTGGTGCCCCACACCCATGCTGGGCTCAAGAGAGGCATCAGAAAACTGTCCAGTATCAGGTCCCCAAAAGTCTGCAGCCCAGATGTCTGGCTCTGATTTCCGTGGGGCGGGGGGGAGCCAGGAAATGCCCAAGTCGCAAGGAAGTTCTCTGCAGAGCCCACCAGGGGAAAAGAGAGCCCAGGACACACACGCTGTCCTCTGCTCTTAGCAACGCCCTTCACTACCTCATGGGGGCTTACCATCCCCCATTAATCAGGACCTAACCACCCCCAAGTGCGCTTCATAAGTGGCTGTCTTTTCTGTCCTCCCATTAGTCCTGAGGGAGGTAAGCAAGTGGGCAGGTGGCACTAGTCCCATTTTGCAGATGAGGAAGCAGAGGGTTGTGGGATCTGACCAAGATCAAGACCCTGCTAAGACAGGTGCTCTTTTGGCCACCTTGAACTCCCTCTTCGTCTAACTGCCTTCCTGTGTGGACCCTTGGAACAGCAGGGGCAGGATGTCCTGACCACTCACTTGGAACACTGAGGACCAGAGCTCCAGGAACAAAGATTTTAAAAACTAAAGCTGACCAGGGGCTTGGGGCAGAATCAGCCGTATCTGGACAGGGCCGGGGGCTGAGGCAGCATTTTCATACCTGTTAGCCTTTGACACGATAGTCCTGACAGGCTGGTTTTATTGTAATTATCATGCCCATTTTACAGAGAGGAAGACTGACATGGCCTGTCAATTCCAGGGTTGGTGGGGAGGCTGAGGGCAAAGGAGGGAGGGTTTCAGGAGGGGCTTCCTGTGGGTGGGTGTTCTGCCCTCCTGCAGCCTTCAGTTCCTAGGCTGCCACTGACACCTGGTCTAACAGTGGCAGCCAGGCCTTTGGTGCCCCAACCTATTGAGGATATTCTGCGTGCCAGGCTCTGGGCCCACTTCCTGCCTTCGAGGAACGTGCCGTCAGAGGGGAGAGACCCATAAGGCAAAGGTCAATACCTTTGCCTGGGTAGAAGTGTGCAGAAAGCATTAGAGGAAACTGGGTAGGGGCATCTAACCCAGAGAGACTTCCTGAAGGAAGTGATGCTTAGGCTTAAAAGGCGAGCAAAGGGGAGAGGGCGCTGCAGACCAAAGAAACAACAGGGACAAAGACTCACAGGCAGGAGGCTTGTGAAAGCAGAAGCAGCTTTGAGCCACTGAGGGGCAGGGTTCAAGGCAGGGACAGTGTCGGTGAGAATTGGGCAGCAGCCTGGTCAGGAGTATCCCTAAGGAGTGTGGCCTGCTCCTTGGGGTTATGGGAAGCCAATGAAGATGGCTGCATACCACGTGTCAGGCAGGATGGGCAGGATGGGTAGCCTTGGTCCTGTGCGGGAAGCCTGAGGACCAAGACCCCGTGGGCAGTAGGGGCTTCACGGGGGGAGGAGAGCCTGCACAGGGCCCATAAGACAGAAGGCGTCTGAGATATTGGGGGCGGTGGCTTTGGAGAGTAGCAACAGCAAAGAGGAAAAGGCAGTGGGAGTGGAACTCAGCTTTGTCCCTGGACCTCAGCTCCCTGCCCCCCTGTGGGGAGTTGCATTTACCCATGCAGGGATGCAGGGGGGGGGGAGGGGAGGGGCTCTGAGGCTGCTGAGAGGTGTGAGGCCAGAGCAGGGGATCTGTAGCTGGGAAGGGGCCCCTCGGGGGGGGGGGGGGGGGGGGGCGCTGTGGGGCCTCTGTGACCTCATTACCAGAGCTTGGTGCCCAGTGAATGGGAGCCAACCACTCCCAGGCTCAGCCTCACCTCCCCCATGCCCTCTCTCTGAGGTCCACTTTGGGGGGGTCTCTGTGACCCCCCATCTCAAGTCCAGCTCCCCAGACTGAAATTTGGGCAAAAGGCCAGAGGAGACACCTGGGGGTTCTGAGCTTCACCAGGGACCCTGGGCCTGACTGCTTCAGGAGATTCTCTGGAGAAAGGCTCCAGTACCCCCAAACTCTCTCAGCCAGTCATTAACACGACAAGCATTTATTTTTTATTTTTTTTATTTTTTTAAAGATTTTATTTATTTATCTGAGAGAGAGAATGGGAGACAGAGAGCATGAGAGGGGGAGGATCAGAGGGAGAAGCAGACCCCCCGCCGAGCAGGGAGCCCGATGCGGGACTCCATCCAGGGACTCCAGGATCATGACCTGAGCCGAAGGCAGTCGCCCAACCAACTGAGCCACCCAGGCGCCCCACAACAAGCATTTATTGAGCACCAAGTCAGTACAACCTGTGCGAAGCACTAGACTACTGAGATCTAAAGCAAGTAGCTCCCACAGTCAAGTCAGGGAGACATGGGTAAACGGATCCTCCTAACAGGGGGTGATAAGGATTGAAGCTGCCCTGCCTGGGGAGTTTCTGGGAAGGCTCCCAGGAGGAGGTGTCCATCATCCAGGAGCCATCCTTGTGCGGAATGAGGATAAGTTTGATGAAAGGGAGACTCAGAGACCAGTGCCCATCAGGGAAGCAGCTCTTAAAAGAACAGGGCTCAGAAGCCAGAAGTCAAAGGTTATGGGGCAAAGGCCACTCTACTCTTGGAGCAAGGGAACAATCCTGAGGGGGCTGGTTTTTCAGGAGGATGAGACGGCTCCCCACCCCCATCGCCCTTTGTCCCAGGTCGGAGGCAGGGTGGGGAGGGAGAAGGGCGCAGCAGGGTTCTGCCCCAGGACTCTCAGCATCATGCCTGGCCCCATGGGTGTGTGCCCACCCAGCTTCGGGTGGGGTCTAGGCCCCGAATGGGAGGCCAGGGTGAGGGCAAAGGAGAATCTGGTAGGGAGCTAGAGGTCAGGACAGGAGGTCAGCACGGAGGAGGGGGGCTACACCTCCCTGGTCCTCCCCTCCCCCTCCCCCGTGGCACCACAAGGCACGCAGCCGCATCTCACCCGTGCCAGCCCTCACCTCCCGGCAACGTCGCATTCTCAGCCACGCCATCTGGCGTGCCCGCCGCTCCCCAGAACACTGCGGCGGGCGGGGGAGGGGGCAGCGGGGCAGGTGCCCACCCCAGAGCCAGGAAGAAGCGGCAGGTCCCCCTCCCCCCAAAGCCCTTTTGGACTTGAGGTGGGATAGGGAGCTGGGGAAGGGGGTGGCAGGTGCTCTTATGCTTCAGGAGGAAGCTTCAGGCACCCTGAACGGATGGAACGGGCGCCGTCTGGGCAGTGCCAGCCTGCCCCCTCCCCTCCTCCTCCCCCCACAGCACAGCTCATGCCAGCAGACCCGGGCCCTCAGAGGATCTCTAAATTCCTGCTCTTCCCCTCAAATCGGAGGTGGGGGTGAGGAGAACGGGCTGCCCCCTCCTCACCGTGCACCCACCCTCATTCTTCACCTGCCTGCCCACTTCAGCGGCGGGGGGGGGGGGCCCTAGGACATGGCTTTAGATGGCCTCGGCCAGAGAAGGGACACCTGGGTTCTAATGCACCTGCTCCTCATGGCTTGGCACTTTGGTGGGAAGTCAAGTCTCCTC
Source organism: Mirounga leonina (assembly GCF_011800145.1). Taxonomy (NCBI): domain Eukaryota; kingdom Metazoa; phylum Chordata; class Mammalia; order Carnivora; family Phocidae; genus Mirounga; species Mirounga leonina. The sequence continues at coordinate 25,262,198 of NW_023270503.1, read as the reverse complement.
CAGCACGCTTGCCCCCACCAGTCTTATATTTGGGGCATGGTGGTGGTGGTGGTGGCGGCGGCTGGCTGGCTAGGTGTCCTTCGGGGTGACAGAATGGAGTGGAGCCTTTACAGATCTGTGTGTATGTCTTTACCTTGATGGAGCAGGGGGTGTAATGAGAGCAGCTTTACAGAACCTTCATCCTGTCCCCTGAGCAAGATTCCCCTAGACTGCTCAGGAATGACCCGTCCCCTCCCTCTCTCTCTCTCTGCCTGCCTCCCCCCTGCCCCCCATCAGGACCTAAGTCTGCACAAAATGGCCGCCACCCCTCTGAGGCAGCCATTTTAGGTGCCCAGACTGTGGCCTCCCTTGGGATGGGGAGATGTCTCCATGGGAACCTCAGACCCCCGCTCCCAGCTCCCTCCATGGGGGTGGGCAGTAGAAAGGGAGTCTTGCAGGCCTGGCTGAGGTACCCTTCACTCCCCTTTCCCTCTCAGAGACCCAGAGGGGACTAGGCCCCTCACCAACTCCCTTCCCCCAATGCCAGGGGGAGGAACAGATGGCATCTCTGGGTGTCCTTCTCCTTCCGTCTCCTTCCTTCCATTTCTGGCTCTTTCTGTCTCTCCGTCACTGCATCTCCGCATCTCTGGGTGAACAGAGAGGAGCACGCGTGTCCCTGTATGTTCATGCTTGTTCGTGTGGATGTGGACACGTGTGTGTGGTACCTCTTCCAAGCCTGTGTCTGAGGCTGGCCCATCCCACACCTCCCTCTGTTCCAATTTTCCCCTGTTTTTTATTGTATCTTCTAAAAAAAAAGTTGAAACGTGTCGAGTGAGAAAAACTTGTTCCATTTTTCTGAAGGAAGAAAAGACAGGGGCAGGAAACAGACCTAAAGGGATGAAGCTGCCCATACCCTCCAGCATGCCCACCCCCACCCCCAGGCCTCCTCTTGTGGGGGATTGAGAGGACCTTCTCAGACCCAGAGAGCTGAGGTCATTCTTTTTTTTTTTTTTTTTTAAGATTTTATTTATTTATTTGAGAGAGAGAGAGAGAATGAGAGACAGAGAGCATGAGAGAGAGGAGGGTCAGAGGGAGAAGCAGCCTCCCCGCCAAGCAGGGAGCCCGATGCGGGACTCGATCCCGGGACTCCAGGATCATGACCTGAGCCGAAGGCAGTCGCTTAACCAACTGAGCCACCCAGGCGCCCGAGCTGAGGTCATTCTTAACAGGAGACCGGGAGAGATGGAGAGACTTCCCAAGGGCCCCCTTATCCCGAACAAGGTATTTCTTCCTGCCCTGAGCAGAAAGCAAAGCTGGTAGGGGTCTATGAGACCCCTGGTAGCTTAACCCATCCCTCAGAGGAGAAGGCAGGGTGTGTCTCTCTCCCCCAAAGAAGTATTCATTCTCTTACGCATCCATTCATTCACCCACTAATTCAACAAAAACTCAATTCCTATATAGACAAAGCATTCTGCATGTGTGTGTGGGTATGTGCAAGAAATTAATATGGTAGAGCATGTTACAGTTTATAAGAGGCTTTAATAAAAATCAGAGATGGCACTTATTGAATACTCACTATATCACTGGCCCTGTGCTACCTCATTATGGGTATTATCCCATTTAGTACCAACAGCAGCTCTATGAGGTGTAGTATAATTATCCCCATTTTACAGATGGGGAAATCAAGACTGAGAGACAGTATGCAACCTGCTCAAGGTAGTTAGCATTCTTTGACGCTAGTAAGTGGGGTTGGGGAGAAATCAGAGCCCAAAGCATGTGAATGTAACCAAAATATCATATGGCTGGGAGCCTTGAGGGGAAGGACCCCATGTCAGGATTGAAGACCCCACCCTCAGTAAAGGGACAGTAAAGCTTTTGAGGCTGTGCTCAAATTTGGAGAGGGGCTGGATGGCATTCCTGAGTCTCGGCCCACCTGAGGCCTATCCCTTCGCCTCTCCCTCTGGCCATGCCCAGAGCGCCCTAGACCATCTGCCATAGGTAGGATTCTACCTTCCCAGACCTAAGATCCACGCATGAATGGTGGAGAACTTAGCATTGGCTTCTCATCCTTGGAGACCACTGAGGCAGATTATGGGTTTGTGGAAGGAGCACTTGGCTGGGAGTCAAGCCCCTAGGTTTTAGGTCTGGTTCTGCTCTCCAATGGTGTGTTCCTGGGCAAGACAGTCCCCCTCTGTGGGTCTCAGGGGGGAAAAAACGCATTGGGGCTATTCATTCTGAGGCTCCTTTTAGTTCCCGGTCAGCTATCCCTGAGAGCTTCAGACAGCACCAGCCCCTCTTCTCCAAGGCCTCCTTAGCCATGGTATATGCTTCTATCTGAAACCTAATTCATTCTACCAAGGATCCAATCAGTGTCTTACCAGCCCGAGGTTCCCTTTGGAGGCTCCCTGAGGGAGAAAACAGTACCTGCCCAGACTGAGAGCAAAGCCCCTGCCTTGCTCATCACTGTGCCACCACAGTGCTTGGCATATGGTTGACATCGAAGTGTGTGTGCGGAAGATAGAACTGAAGTTGTCTATGTAAGCTGGAGGATGGGAGGGACAGGGAATGTGGATCTGAAACACACAAATGCTGAATCAGGGTGTGTGCAAGGGTCTTTCTCACCGGGTTGTGATTACCTGCTCACACACATGTCTGAGTCAGGATGTCTTTCCACTTTCTGCGCCACAGGGTGAGGCACAGGGGTGTGTGTGTGTGTGTGTGTGTGTGTGTATGTGTGTCTAAAGCTACCCCTTCAATTTGTGCCATTTGTATCTGTGTCTGGCCCAGTGAGAGAGTTGAAAGGTGAGCTGTAAGAAAAAAACAGCAATTTCCTACCTTCTTTATCAAGACACCTGTCTGACCCACCTCCCCTTTGTCCCTCTCAAGATTGCTGGAGTTGGCTTCAGTATTTTCAGTATTTTTTGTAGGGGGAGGAGAATGCTGAGTCTTCTCCAGGAACTTCAGGCAATTTCCAGCCCAGCCCCCTCCTCCTCCCTTCAATAAGTCAGAAAGCCAGGAGAGAAAGCCACTGGTGGGATGGTTGCTTGTCTAGCAGGGGAGGAGGTGGGGGGGGTGACGAGTGAGAGATTTCTGGGTTAGGAATCCGGACTGAGACCCTCTCCCTCACTCCCAATGGTGGGTGCACAGGCTTGTTCCAGAGGCTCTTCTCCACCCCCACCTCAACATGCATATTCCCCCAAACACCCAAGGAAATCTCTCCCATAGGCTGACTCCACAGATACACACACATGTCCCCACAGACACACACACGCCCATACAGAGGCACAGACATCCAGGCAAGTCTTTCCTTTTCTCTGTCTTTTCCTTGGTTTGAATTTCGTTCAGCCACATATGTTGTGTGTGCGTGGGGGTGGGTGGGGGAGGGGCAGACAGGGATGAGGGATGGCATGGTGCCAACATCTACCTATGGGGTTGGGCCAGGGACACCCCCCACGCCCACCCTGGGAGGGGGCCTCAGCTGTCCCTTTGTGGCTGCGGGGATCCTCCTGGGGAGTGGGGGCAAGCGCAGAGGTCCCTTCTCCAGACCTGAGGATTTGGTCTCTGACCCACCTTTGGGGGCCTGCAAGGGAGGAAATGGACAGAGCAGGACCCTGGAGGGAGCATAGAATTGGGGGCCACCACACACCCCCAATTTCCAGGCTTGCCACCCCATTGTTCCCATGTGGGGGGCTCTACATCAGAGGGGGGCAACTCCTCCCACCTCCCTCTCAATCCCTGCTTTCCCTGCGTTGGGCGGGGAGGGGAGGGCGGCAGAGATATTTATTTATTTCCTTTATTTATTTAATTTTTTTTTTTTTTTTTTTTTTTGGAGTAGAGAGTGACAGATGGCGGCGGGTCCCGGGGGAGCCGGCTCTCCCCCAATGCAGACGCATGCCAATCACCGTCTCTCATGTGATAGCTGCTGCCCGTGACGTGCCAAGCCCATATGGCCTGGCATAGAGGCTGGTACCCCGCCTGGTAGAGATGCCACACTCGCTCCGCGGTTCGCATGGCGCTCTGAAGACGCCGGCGCCCGCCGCCTTGAGGAGCCGCTGCCCCCGCTCCCTGAAGATGGGGGAACAATGAAATAAGCGAGAAGATTCCTCTTCTCCCCCCTCTCTCTCTTGCCCCCCTCCCCCCCCTCCCCTCCCCTCTCCCCTTGACTCCTCTCCGAGGTAAGTTGTCCGAAAGGGAGCTGGATCTGACCCGCCGGATGGGGGGGGGGGGAGGGGGAGGGCGGCTGCTTCGGCCGACAAGAGGGTCCCCAAACCCCCTTCCTGGGACGATGCCCCCTCATAGGGTGGGCATCAGAGGTGCCCTGGGTTACCTCTCCCCTAGGGGCTGCAGCTCAGGGGGCTGCGGAGGGAGGCGTCTTTGCCTGCGATGGGTTTGGGGAGAAAAGCAGGATCATGGGGGGCAGGGAAGAGGCTGAGATGGGGACCCCCCCCATGGTTGTCCCAGAGGAACCTGCGACCTTTCCTCACCACCAAAAAAAGAAGGAAAAGAAAAGAAAAAAGGAAAAAAAGAAAAGCAAACAAATTTGATTTCTCCCCCACCCATCAACCCCGAAATATAACGAGATCTGAAGAGTCGTGAGGGAGGGAGGCAGTTTGAAGCGGGGAAAGGGGTCCCTGACCGCAGGGGAGACGGACGGGGCTCGCTTCTCCCCGTCTCCTCCCCACGCCCGGGTTCCTCGGTCCTCTCCGCCCGGAGCCGGCTCGGGGAGCTGGGGACGCCACGGCTAGAAGAGACGATCCTCCCGCCTCTGGAATTGGGGCTGCGGGGGTGGGGGCCGAGCCGAGGGCGGCGCGAGGCCAAGTTGCAAATTGGATTAGGGAGCGTGGGGGTGAGAGCCGCGGAAGGGGTGGGGGAGCGGGGCCGAGGGGCCCGGGCCGCCAGAGCCGCCGAGCTGGGCAGCTGTCCCCGCCCGCGGCCGCCCAGCCTTCCTCCACCGCCAGGAGAGAACCGGCGTTCAGGGCGAGCGCGCCGCCTCCCCTCGCGAAGATGTCGCTTTCCTAAAGCCCCGACGCGGTCCCTGCCCTGACCCCGAGAAGCCCCGAGCGCGGGCGGCGGCCCCTCATTCAGGCAAGGGGCGGAGCCGGGGCCCAGCGCCGCGGAGAGGGCCTGGGCCGAGATCCCGGGCGGGCCGCCGGGGCAGGGCTGGGCCGGCTCTGGGCGGGGCAGGCGGAGGAGGTGGGCAGCCAGGGCCCCCTGGGCAGGAACCCACACCGGACTCGGGGGTGGAGGCAGGTTGGGGGGGGCGACGTGACCCCAGCGCGCCCCTCACTCTGTGCTGTCTCCCCTTCCCGCCCGCGGGGCGCCCTCAGGCACCATGCTGACCCGCCTGTTCAGCGAGCCCGGTCTCCTCTCGGACGTGCCCAAGTTCGCCAGCTGGGGCGACGGCGACGAGGACGAGCCGAGGAGCGACAAGGGCGACGCGCCGCCGCCGCCGCCGCCGCCGCCTCCGGGGCCCGGGGCTCCGGGGCCCGCCCGGGCTGCCAAGCCAGTCCCTCTCCGTGCAGACGAGGTGCCGGAGGCCGCCCTGGCCGAGGTCAAGGAGGAAGGCGAGCTGGGGGGCGAGGAGGAGGAGGAAGAGGAGGAGGAGGAAGGGCTGGACGAGGCAGAGGGCGAGCGGCCCAAGAAGCGCGGGCCCAAGAAGCGCAAGATGACCAAGGCGCGCCTGGAGCGCTCCAAGCTGCGGCGGCAGAAGGCGAACGCGCGGGAGCGCAACCGCATGCACGACCTGAACGCGGCGCTGGACAACCTGCGGAAGGTGGTGCCCTGCTACTCCAAGACACAGAAGCTGTCCAAGATCGAGACGCTGCGCCTAGCCAAGAACTACATCTGGGCGCTCTCGGAGATCCTGCGCTCCGGCAAGCGGCCCGACCTGGTGTCCTACGTGCAGACGCTGTGCAAGGGTCTGTCGCAGCCCACCACCAACCTGGTGGCCGGCTGCCTGCAGCTCAACTCGCGCAACTTCCTCACGGAGCAGGGCGCCGACGGCACGGGCCGCTTCCACGGCTCGGGTGGCCCGTTCGCCATGCACCCCTACCCGTACCCGTGCTCGCGCCTGGCGGGCGCCCAGTGCCAGGCGGCGGGCGGCCTGGGGGGCGGTGCGGCGCACGCCCTGCGGACCCACGGCTACTGCGCCGCCTACGAGACACTGTATGCGGCGGCGGGCGGCGGCGGCGCGAGCCCGGACTACAACAGCTCCGAGTACGAGGGCCCGCTCAGCCCCCCGCTCTGTCTCAATGGCAACTTCTCGCTCAAGCAGGACTCGTCGCCCGACCACGAGAAGAGCTACCACTATTCTATGCACTACTCGGCGCTGCCCGGCTCGCGGCCCACCGGCCACGGGCTGGTCTTCGGCTCGTCGGCTGTGCGCGGGGGCGTCCACTCGGAGAATCTCTTGTCTTACGATATGCACCTTCACCATGACCGGGGCCCCATGTACGAGGAGCTCAATGCGTTTTTCCATAACTGAGACCTCGCGCCTGCCCCTTTCTTTTTCTTTTGCCTTTGCCCGCACCCCTGCTCCGGCCCCCTCCCCCCGCCCGAGCGCAAGGAGACCCCCACCTATCCTGGCGCCGGGCACGGGGAGCTGGCCGCCGGTACTGACCCTCTCCTGGGCAGTGCAGTCCTCTTACCTGTGGGTGGCCCATCCCAGGGGCCTCGCTTCCCCCAGGGGACTCGCCTTCTCTCTCCCCAAGGGGTTTCCTCCTCTTTCCCAGGGGTGGTTCTCCAGGGACCCCTCTTAGGGCACTCCCTGGAGACCACCCCCATTTCCCAATCCCTACACTTAGGTTTCCTCCTCCCCTTCCCCCCTGCAGGCCCAAAGGCCTTGGCAAGGGGGCAGCTGAGCTGTGGGATACTGTTTTCCCTCTATTGTTGTCGTTGTTGTTGTTGTTATTATTATTATTATTATTATTATTATTATTATTATTATTATTATTATAACAGACACCGAGCTGCCGAGGCAGAAAGGAGCCGGGCGCCCCCTCTTTCTTGAAGAGGGCAAAAGGGCGCCCGAGTCTGGACCTGGAACCCTCTCCCCAACCCCTAGTCTCAGCGTTTTGTGATTTTAATTTTGGCGGGAGGAAGTGTGGATTGAGAGGAAAGAGAGAGGCCAAGACAATTTGTAACTAGAATCCGTTTTTCCCTTTTCCTTTTTTTAAACAAACAAACAAACATACAAAAAAAAAAAAAAAAAAAAAGCTAAGAGGCGACGGAGGCCGAACGCAGAGTCCGGATCGGAGAGAAAACGCAGTAAGAACTTTTAGAAGCAATAAAAGGCAAAAAATACTACTACCAATAATAAAAAGACACAAATATCTATGCAAGGAGGTTCTGACAGAGCCTAGCGGCCCGGCCCGGCCCCGGGATGCCCCTCCCGGCCCGCGGGCCGCGCCGCCCAAGCGCGGATCTGTGCACTTTGGTGAAGTGGGGGCCGGCGCCGCCCCCTCCCCTCCCCAGGTTCTTACAATCAGTGACTCGGAGATTTGGGGCCCCAGTGCCACTGCCCTCCCCCGCCCCGTCCCCATTGTGCGTCATGCTGTTTTTTAAAAACCTGTTTCCAAATTTGTATGGAATGGCAAACTGTTGGGGGGGTCGGTTTGGGGAGGGAGGGTTTGCATGAGAGACACACACACGCACACCACACCGCACGCACACGCAGGCCCGGCGCGGGCGTCCGGGGACAGAGGGAGGAGAGCTCGCCGAACCCTCGCTCCCCGCAGGCAATCCTCATCCCGGGTTGAGGGTGGAGACCAAGACCTAGGGCCAGCCCCGCCCCTGCCCGAATGTGCCTCGGTGGGCGCCAGGCGCCCGGCGATTTCCGGTAGCCGGAGAGGTTTTTTTTTTTTTTTGTCTGAGGAGTCCTCTTGGCTCTGGCTAGCAGGTGGGCAGGGAGAGGGCTGAGGGCTCCTTCTGGAGGTTTCCCAGAGAAAGGAGCAAAAGGAGAACCTCTCCCCACCAGAGGCAGGAGATCAGGCATCCAAACACACGATGCAAAAATGCAAACCCACAGGCGACACACCCACACACTTACCCACACACTCACACGCAATTTTACCTTCCTCTTGTAGCGAAGATGAAACTCCCGTCGGACACCCGAAGTGCATTGCGTGTTTCTGTTCAGTTTAACGACGATTAATAAATATTTATGTAAATGAGATGCAAAGCCGGACCCGGTTTCTCACGGTGGCCTCATTTCATTTGGGATTGAGCTGGGGCTCTGGGGGATGGAGACACAGAGTCGAGTTACTGTACAGAGGCCAGGTACAGTGACCCTGGAGATTTCCGGGTGGGATTTCCACCCTACAACCTCGCTCACACCCATCCACCGGGCACCAAAACATTTACACTCACTGCCCCTCCCAGACCTTACACAGACTCACACACGCTCCTAGCACAAAGCATTGCACTAATCTCTTTACACTCCTTGGGTTCCCAAACATGCACATGCACCTCCTTTGAGAACAAAATATCTTTTCATCACTAAAAAATGACCCAGTTGGGAGCAGCCGGTCATTTTACAACCCTCTGCCCACTGTTGCAAAAAACAAGTGCATAGACATAAAGACAAAACCATTTGAGCCAGACAGGGATATTTTTAAATAAAAAAATCATAAGGTTATGAGGATGAAATACTAATGTAGGAAGTCTTTTTGGTTTTAAATTTGTGTTTCAGTGGACTCAGGGGAATCAGCCCTTTTTAGTCTCAGGAATGTTGAAATATGTAGTAGTGTTGATGAGGTTGCAGGTGTTCCCAGAGCTATAGGAGGGGTCCGGATCTAGGTGCCCACCTGGAAGAATGGAGCTTGAAGATGCCGAGAGTTTCCTCTGATAGGACAGCAGGAAACCCCTGGTCCACACCTGGACAGCCTCCTCCCTGGCTGGTGCAGCTCCAGGCAGAGGGAAGCCCTCAGTCTAGGGAGGTGGAAGAAGGGCACCGCAGAAAAGCTTGTTTCCCCATCTCACAAGACAGCCTCACAATTCTCTTTCTCTGAGCCTCAGGGGCATAGACATCTCTGAACTGACTTCCCTGAAAGGACCCTCTCTTAGACACCAGTGCCCAATGGACCCCTGGAATACCTGGAGGGGGGGGTCTAAATCCTGAAGACCACCATCCCTAAGCCTGAACATGGTTAGGAGTACCGAAACTGGGCTGTTTCTGAAGCTGCTTACTTAAATTTTTTTTTTAAGATTTTATTTATTTATTTGACAGAGAGAGACAGTGAGAGAGGGAACACAAGCAGGGGGAGTGGGAGAGGGAGAAGCAGGCTTCCCGCTGAACAGGGAGCCCCATGTGGGACTCGATCCCAGGACCCTGGGATCATGACCTGAGCCGAAGGCAGACGCTTAACGACTGAGCCACCCAGGCGCCCCACTTAAATTATTTTAAACACACACACAAACACTGTTTCTTGTTTTAGGACTGAAATGGGGGGGGGTGTACTGTTGGGGCTGGAGCTTGCAGTCAGGCATGCTAAGGCTTTTAAAGATTGAATCCAGGGCCCCAAAATGAGAGCACCCTGACAAAATCTGCAAAGAAGGTAGTTGAAGAAGGAAGCCTTAAATGTGAAAAAGGTAGATCAGATTATACTGTCTGACCTTCAGCTCGGCGTCTCCCTTAAGTGACCACTTCCAAACACTCTGTCTTACCAGCGGAGACGGTGCCCTCAGTGTTCTGGGTGGATGAGGCCGAAGGGGGGGGGGGGGGGGCTGGGAGCTGTCCACTCCCAGGTGCTGACTCTCATCCAGTCTCCTGTGTACCAGCCTCAGAGGGAGGTTGCTTGTGCCCGGCCCTAGGGAGTGCCACACAGAGAGAGGCCCTTTGCGACACCTCGCTAGAATTCTGGGTGGAATTCTTCCGTAGTTTTCAGAGAATTTCACTGGAATCTTCTCAAAATTTCATCCTAAAATTCTTATAGGATCATATGTCTAAAGTGAGATTAAGAACTGGGCCCTTCCACCTAGGATTCACCTGTCTCAGTGGTCTAAGGGAATTTAATAAACCTCTGAATCATCCCTATTCTTGGGAGAAAGGACTTGACACACCTTTCTCCCCCACTTCTCGCATGGTGTATGAAGCTAGGCGCAAATCCCAGACTCAAATCTGGAGTCTGGTCTGCTCATGGCATGGGACAGGCCTGGCAGGGACAACTAGAGAGAAAAGGAACTCGGCACCCATCCCGAGGCCTGAGTCTTATCCTGCCCTGGAAACAAGGTTAATTGGGCTTCTCTCCCACTCAGCCTGTTTCCCAGAACCCGCTCTGAAGTCCCGGGCTGGGTAGTATCCAGGTGGCTTGGGGCCGGAAGCAAAAGACCCCTCCACGTGGCTTCCCTGGCCAGACCACAGACTCCTACGCTTCATTCTTCCGGCTACTCCACACGGCACGATTCAGTTTTTGAAGCTGGATTCCAGATCCTTTGGAAAGATGGGAAAGATGTTGATGACTCTCGGGCCACGGCGTCTGCGGTCACCTTGGGCGGGCGGGGGTGGGGGGGTGCCAGGCCCCTTTTGGGGCGGGGATCTGGAGTGATGCTGCTTACTGTGAATTCCAGCGGCAGCAAGAGCTACCCTTTTCCCAATTCCTGACCCTTCCCCCACACTCCCTGCACTCTGGCTGTGCTCTATCCTCCCATCAACCCTCCTCCCCAACACTCAACTTCCCTGGTGAGATGGTGAGATGAGCAGGAGAAGAAGATGCGCGAGGACACGCGGCCCCAAACTCCCCCTCGCAGGTCGTTTCCTCTCGCTGGCTCTCCCGCTTGCACGCACACACACAGAGAAGCTCCAGGAACAGACGGAGGTGTGTGGTGGGGGTGGGGGTGGGGAGAAAGCTAAAAGGGGCCAGAGCAGTGGGAGGGAGGGGGCAAGGGGAGAAGTCGAAGAGAGGACACCCTTCTTGCCCTAGCTTGAGCGGCGGGATCTCCAAGCACGTACTAGCAGACTCAGCTCAACCCCTGGTCTGTGGAACCTGAAGGCTGCAGCCGGGATCAATTAGGAGGGCATCTTCCCCTTGATTTTCCCACCCCCATCCGAAGTCAAGCACTTGGAAATGACAGGGAAACAGAGATGTTTCTGAGTGCAGACCATATTTCCATCGGGGGAAAGGGAGGAAAAGCCTTGCTGCTTTTCTCCTCTCTGTTTAACCAGACATAATCTGGACCATGAACCCCCGATGCCCAGTGAACCCCCAGCTCTGATTTCGTCACCTAGTGGGACAGCCCAATAAACCAGAGTACAGTCCAGGGAAACTAAATCCCATGGGAGTCAGCAACAGTGAACCCCTGCCACTCCCTAGACTCCATCGGGTTGTGTTTGCTTCTCTCTCTTTCTGCTTTATGGGGAAGTCCATGGATGCAAGGATCTCCCACAGAGGTCAGAGATTTCATTTCCTCTTGGATGACCTTTGCTTTCTCCTCTTCCCGAGAATCTTAAACTTGAAGTTGCTTGCTCCTTGGAGAAATCTGTTGATTTGAGGGGACCTTGAGACTGAGGGATAATTCTAGATTCCACAGTTTAGTTCTTAAGGAATGTGGGAAGAAAGGGACACTGTGGGCCAGGCCTGACCAACCTTGGCCTCCTCCTCCACTCCCAGGCTCCTCATGTTACGGCAGGGGTCAAACCAGGACTCCACACTTGACCTGTTCCTATGGGCTCAAAGGAGAAAGTTGCTTTTTGTGAGATGTGGAAGGGGGCAGACCGATCTCAGCATCATGATAGGCTTCCCAGCTCACAGCCCAAGACATTGTCACTTTTCTTTCTTTAGGGCTGGGGCATGAAAACATGGGCCACAGACCAGAGAGGAGGTGAGGAGCTGGACTTCGAGAAACCTGGAAACCCCACTCCTCTCCCAAATCCTGAATCGGCCTCTTGCCTCTCTGTCCTGCATCTTTAAAAATTCTGGACAAAATTCTGGGTGAGGAGTGGGAAGAAAGGGCACAGACCTGGGAAGGGCTGATCTGCCCTCTGAAACTTTTTCCATCTTAAAGTGCTGGCATAGGAGAAGCCTGCCCGGGGAGCTCCAGCAGGAGAAGGCTGAGAGGAATGCTGGGCTCACAGGCAGGAAGGCAACCAGTTTCTCAGGGGGAGATGCCAGGGACTGGGGGGCCTTAGCCCCCCCACCCCGTGTGAGGAGAACCTGGGGTGCTCACAGAGGAAAGGACAAGGGAACCACTAGACACTGGCTGTGCCAAGAAAGCTGGGGTACTGCCTTGGGTGGAGATGCCCAGATGTGCACCAGGGTGTGGCTCTGGCACTGGAAACTCGGCCGCCTGTTCCAGCCAGGAGCGCAGCACTGACTCCCCAAGCCGACTGGGGCTGCAGGGTTCCATACACGGAGTGTGTGCCTGGTGTTCGGTTATTCAAACCTTTCTCCCCGCTTCTCTCCACCTCCGTATTCGTCTCATTCCTCTTTTTGGAATTAATTGAATTAGGAACGGGTCTTTCCGGGGCGCTTCTGCCTCCTGCCCGAGGCTGCGCTGGCCAGGAGGCCAAGGCTGCCAGGTTAGGTCCTGCCGGGACGAAGGAGCCCCCAAGCCCCTTTGGGGACCCGCGTGCCAGTTCCTACCCTCAGCCAAGTCTTCACCAAGGGCACAGCTGGGCGGGGTCTGGGCAGTCCGCCCGGCTTGGGACATCTGTTCTTGCCAGAGTCGCATTAAGGCAAGGGGTGGGGGTGGGGGGCTCAGAACCAACCTCTCAATCCCGAGCCGATGCCTGCTTTCTCGACCGCAGGCGGAGGCAGTGGGGGACGCCGGACTCGCATAGTTTTCTCTTTCCCCTCGGGAAAAGCTAGAGAATTGGTATGGGGCAAGTGGGGCTTTCTCTCTTGCCCCCGTCTCTCCCGCTCGACAATCAGATGCCACATCGGGCCTCGCTCCTGGAGGACAACAGGGTCCTCCTGTCCCGCGGGAGCTGCCGGGGAGCCTCCGGAGGCGCCGGCGCCCGGGATACTTCGGAGGCTTCGGGCCGGCGGGAAGCGGTACGGATCCCGCTTGCAGCGAACTCGCGCTCGGCTGGGCTCCGAGGCCGAGGCGGGGGCGCCGCGCAGGGGAAGGGTTAAACACAACTCAATTAAAACTTCGAAAACATTTGGATTTATACTGGGGGGAGGGCGGTGCTTTTTAAAAAAACCTGAGAAGGACCACAAAGCCCCTAAGCAAAACCAAACCAAAATCCTTAACTACTGATCATTTTGTAGAAAAAGAAACATCCCTCAGACACTTCTCCCGGGTGCCACCACGGAAAAGCTCCCGCTTGGCCAAGCCCAGCGCCTGGACACCCGTTCACCACCCCAGGGCCCTGGCGCTGAGCCCAGGTCGCCCCCTGCCCACCCTTTGCTCCCGTGTTGGTGTCAGCCTGTGCCATCCAGCCGGTGCCCGGTGCCCGGTGCCAGGCGCGGGGGGAAGGCGGGGAGGAGCCGAGGCTCCAGCTTAAATTCCATGGCATCTGTTCATTATTATACAGTGAGGATTTTTATATGGACAGCTAAATTAAAGACAGATTTTTGCCAGAATTGCAGATCCCATAAAAATGATGACACAGGATGGGGGCTTTTTCTTTTTAAAAAAAAGAAAGAAAGATTAAAAAAACACAACCCAACAAACCACAACCCAAATCCCTCTATGCCCCTCTCCTCTGATGTCAGTGAGTTACTTTGGCCCCTCTGCCTTCCCCCTTTTTCCACCAGCATGGGCTGCCCAGGGAGAACCAAACCCCAGTGGCTCTTCATGCCCAGCCTGCTCACAGATGCCCAGTGACCAACCAGCTCTCTCCCACAGCTGCTGGGGCGGGCAGAGGCAGAATGGCCAGGTCAGGTGTGGAGGGTCAGGATGGGAACTGGAGCTGGAAGGGAGTGCCAGAAAGGGGTAGGAGTCAGGGGTCTTGACCTTTCTGCATTCCTAATTCAAAGGGCAGGCCGCGTTTTTGGCTGGTTGCCAAGGCTGGGGCAGCTGGTGGGGACCAGGCGATGTGGGGCCCCCCATGCCAGTACATGGGACAGCACCCACTTTCCCCTCTCTAATGGAGAGGGTGATACAATAATTGGGCACTGGGCACAATTTGCCCAGGAACGGGAGTTCTGGAATTTCTACTTTCAGAGATTCTAGAATGCTGGAACCTGCACCAGGCTGGTGGTATTCTAGAACTTGCAGGGATTTGGGAATTCTGGGTCCTATATGAGGCAGCAGACCTCCCAGAGTTCTGTGATTCTGGTTGCAGCTACTCAAATTTGAAGTTCAGGGATGATATCTGGGGCCCTGGGGAAGACTGGGAAAGTGTGGGCATGCAAACGGGGGAGGACTGAAAAAGTGAGGGCCACTCTCAGGAGCTCAGATGGGTCCCCCCAAATTAGTGAGCATCTTAATTTTCTTTCATTAATTTTTTTTTCAGAGAAGAAAAATAAATATCTGTGGAGTTCTGTGTCCTCCAGACAATTGCTCTGTCTGTCTGTAACTCTGTCTGTGGGGCTGTCTGCTCATCTCCCTCAGATTCGGAGCTGACAGAATTCATATCAGAAGAGCGAACGCAGGGACATCTGTGTGCGGAATGACTGTGCCTACTCGAACCTGCCAATCGCTCCTGGCACGAGCTGGGTAACAAATGCCTGTTACCTCGGAATGCTGGCGGGTGGGGGGAGGGTGGGGGAGGGTGCCTGGCACCACCCCCAACTGCCAAGCCCTGCCAAGGCCCCCTCCTGCCCTCAGCGGGTCCCGCCCCCTTCCCCGAGTTGGGGGTCCACCGAATTGGATTGTTCCTTAATTAGCAGTGATTAGAAAATTTAGGTGTCTCTCAAACCCCGGCCAACCCGGGTATCCTTGGCCTCCCTAATCTCGATCCCCACTCCCCTCCTGCCCTCCCTCCTGTTTTCCGGATTAACTCTGGGTTTCCACAGAGGGCAGGCAGGCGGCCAGTTGGGGGTGGGGTGGCTCACGGAATGCAGGGAAAGGGGTCTCTGGAGGGAAGAATTCCGCCGAAGTTGCCAGGAGGAGTTTCTGTCGCGAAGTGTGAGGCTCTGTGTGGAGGGTTTGCATAGACGCGGTTGGCGGGATGATGGCTTGTGAGGTGGGGCAGAGAGCGAGAGGGACACAGAGACCGGGGATCTCGGACGGAGAGATAGGGCTGAGGAGATGCGGAAGATGGGAAGGAACGAGAGAAGAAGGCAAGAGGCGGAGGCAGCGCGGACCCGGTTCTCTCCGCACCAGGAGCCTCGGGGATTCGGCCCAGTCGGTTGCCGCGACCCGGCCGCCCCCCCCGCCCCCCTTGGCCCTGGCCTCCGGGCCGCGCTCCGCGATCCGTCAGCCGGTTCTGCTCTCGGAGGTGGGGGAGGGGAGGGCGCTACGCCACAGCCAGTGCCAGCTGGGGGTGGGGGTAGTTACTGCGAGGAGGGGCGGAGAGCACATCTAAAATTCCGAGACATCTGTTCACCCAGGGAGGAGACACTGGGCGCAAGAAGGCTGGGCGCCCCCACCCCGCCCGCTCTGCCCGCCGTTCCGGGGGCGGGACTCCCGCACTCCCCATGCCCCTAGCCCCAAACACCAACGCTGGCCTGCAGAAAGGGGTGCTAAGCAAGGGATCGGGCTGGGGGGGGAGTGGAATTCAGGAGCTGCTGTCTTACTGGTGGGTCCTCAGAAGGGGAGAATCAGGGCTCAGGGGAGGGCTGCAAGGGAGGGTGTGGAGGGATGTCTGTCAGAATAGATCTCCCCAGAGCACCCACAGACACCCCCCCATACATACATATATACATGCACATAGACTTGGCCATCATACATGTTCAGATATAAATCCTCCCTTTCCTGTGAACACATGCAACTGGCCCCCTTCGAACTTGATCATTTATTCATTCAAGCAGTCTTACTGGATGCTTGGTCTCTGCCAGGTTTGGGCTAGATATTGGGGAGATACCTTCCTACCCATCAGGAGCAGTGAGCACATTCAGATACCCAAGTGCACAAGCCCACACACGGCCCTCACACTCACACAGACTCTATTCTATATGGGAGGGGGACCTGGAAGGAGGGAGTTCCAGTAACAACACCATCCTCTCTGTCTGTAGGCAGTTTCCCCACGGGAAACCAGGACAGGGTCTAGGAGCCCCAACAGGGGGCTCTGGACCCACTGCCAGCCACTTGCCACCTTCTTACCTATTCCCTTTTGGCCGGAGACCCTGCCCCCAGACTTTGCCTGAACAAGCTCCAACCCCACTTCCCACCAAGCCTTGATGACCACCTCTCTCTTTCCCATGCCCTGGCTTGGCACCTGCCCCTCCGCCAGGGCTGCCCTAGCTGGGCCGACAGAGGCCAGGCCTCTCAGCTGGGAAATGTCCATGTGGTTGCTACTTAAAAACTGATTTATGAGGCCGTGGCGGCTGCGAAGGCTTGGCCTGCGGTCCTGGTAGTAATCAAGGGCATATGCCCATCTCGCCTGGCACTGCCCAGCTTGTGAGCCCAGCCCTGGCCTCTGCTCTCCTGCTGGGAAGAGAGAGGCATAAAAGGTACCAAGTTCCTTTCTCTTGAAGCTATCTCTCCTCCTCCACTCTCTTCCTCTTCCTTCTCCTTCTCTTCGTCCCTTTCCTCTCTCCCTCCTCCCTCCATTCCTCCTCCTTCCCTCCCTCCCTTTCTCTTCCTTCTCTCCCAAGTGGCACGGACCAGCCTGTGTGCCGGGCTGGCGCTCACAGCTGCAGCCCATCTGCTATGATTGAATGGTGACAGTGATGAGACAGGAGCTGGGGGGAATGGGAGGACATGGGGGCTGCCCTGCCACCCCTCACCCCTCCTTGTGCCTGTCCCCACATGCTTCCTTGACCTCCAGAATGAGACCATCTATTTTGCCTGTTCAGGGTGGGGAAATCCCACCCCTCTAAGTAGTAAGGGAATTTCTTTCCTCCTACCTAGATTTCTTAGAAGAAAAGAGCAGAAAGGTAGGTAAAAAAGAGCAAAGGGATTGGGATTGGGAGAGCAATCTGGAAGAAATGACCCATATGTTCACACCTGTACAGGCTTGAGTGGGGCGGGGACACTAACACTAAATAGGGTGGAGTGCTGAGCCTCCAGTCTGGACAGGGAGGCACTGATGTAGGTCCAGGATCCAGCTTTTTCAGGAATCCAGGAAAACATCCTTGATGGTCCTTGGTGTGAACCCTGTTCCTTAGACCCTGTCACTTTCCTTACCATGGGGGTCACCCTCTGTACCCCAGAAAATCTGCTGGCTCTCTTTGTCTTCAGGAGTAAATTTGAAGAGCTGGGAAATCACAGTTCTCTATGGTGCCCAAAGGAAGACCCACAGGTTTGACCCGAGTTTGTAGCAGGAAGGTCTAGTTAAATGTGAAGAAAATTTCCCTGCTGATTCCAGTGCAAGACCAAGATCTAACAACAATAACAATGGAAACTAACATATATGTGGAGTTTATCATATATCCATAACTAACTTAAATTAAGCATTATACACAAGCTAATAATTATCTCAACCACCTTATGAGGTTGGGACTGTCATCATACCTATACTACAGAAAAGGACACTGGGGCACATATGTTCAACTTGTCCTAGGCCTGGCTTCTCTCTTGGTAGGAATAAAAGAATAATTAGGAGGTCCAAAATTTCTAAGAAACATTATCCTTTCTTTTTCACTCACTCCTTTCCTTCTGCCTCTCTTCTCCCTCTGCCTGCTCCTTACCTTCAATCAACCCAATACCCTCTCTCCTGTGAAAATCCATACATGTGGGTCTCTCTTCCTGCCACTGCTCACATGCAAATAGGTGGAAACACCCCCAAGAAGGCACTCACTGTCCCCATCCCGCACATGAGGAAACCCACACACAGACTTGACTGCATTTGATCCCACCTTCTGTGTTAGGGCAGTTGCTCCTCACATCTGTAGTCCTGGCCCATGGAGCCTCTCTGCCCGAAGCCCAGGGTGGAGAATGCATTGTGAACAGCTGCAGGACCAGCCTGGACTTCCAGTCTAATCTGGGCCCCTGGGGAGCAATTTGCCCCACCTGGCATATTTCCTCTGTCCTTTCCCTGGACACTGGAGTCTGTCTGGGTGACTCATGCCCTCTCTCATTTCTGCTGTCTGCACCTCCAACCTCCCCCTTTCCTCTTCCTCCAATCTCTTTCCTCTTCCCTTTCTTCTTTCATCCATATTCACACATCCTTTCTCCCCCCCTTTCCCCTTTTTTCCTTCCTCATCTTTTCCTTCATCCCCTCTTGCCTAGTTATTATATAATAAGCCCTTTGGTCTTTGAAAATCCTCCTCCCCCACCAGGAAAGTGGGCATTCCTTATATTCCATAAATTCCACAATGAAGGGGCTGCTGGTGGGAGAGCATCCCTACTAGGCAATCCCACCAGAGAGAAGATTTTATCTCAAGAGAGGGAGATAAGAACCCATAATCCAATCTTGTGGATAAACATTAAGCAGTCATTAAATCCCTACAATCCTCAGAACAAATCCAGATCAACATTTCTGTCCACTTGCCCAACACAAATTGGGGTAAGAAATCAGGTGGGAAGCTTTTTGTAGGGTTATGATAGAACTTTCTTGGTGTCTGTCTCCTTCCCCTACTATTTCAAGGTCTTCCAAGGCAAGGAGGCACCTGGAAAGGGACACCTGGAGGCCACAGAAACCACACATCCAGGGTCCCTCACCTGTCACGGTACCCTTACCAAACTCTTCCCACAATTGGCCCTGAAAGGCAAAGATGGCTAAATCCTTGAGCCTGAGTCTGCACTTAAGCAGGGATGGGGTCTGAGGTCACCTTCCATCCTCACCCGCCTCTCCCAGGCCCCGTGTTTGGACACTCCTTGGTTCCCCTGGTATCCTTTCAACTCTTTCTCTCTCTCTCTCTCTCTCTCTCTCTCTCTCTCTCTCTCTCTCTCCCCTTTATCTATGAGTTTCTCCCTCTTGTCTCTTCTCCCTCCTCCATTCCTTCTGTCTTCTACCACCCATCCCAGGTCTCCTCTCATCTCTTCCCTGTCTTGTCCGTCCATCTGGAGAAATGTCTGGTTTCAGCACCACGGACAGAGACACAGGGTGCGTTTCTCTAAACCCCGAACTTCAGGCAGAGATGTCTAAACCCCGAACTTCAGGCAGAGATCTTTGCAAGAGGTGAGTGCCCACGAGTTTCTTGTGGAATGCCCACGAGTGCGTGTGAATGTGCATGTGTGAGTGTGCCCAAGGCTGTGTGAACGCCTGTGCCTCTCTGGGGCACAGGCCTGTGGGCGTCTCTGGGTGCATCTGTGTGTTTGTATCTGTCTGTGCCATGTCCCCGCCTGCTCCCCAAGTCCCTGGCTGAGAAGGGGGACGGGATGGGGACGCTCCGTTCTGGAGGTGGGGGAGGCAGCGGGTGGCTTAGTATCCCAGCCGGGCCTGGGGGCGTCATCCTTGCCCGGACATGAGCCAGGCACCATGTGGCCTGTGTGCCAGCCGGCACAGGCTGAGGGCATTCTGCCCAGCATGAGGGGAGGTGGGGAAGAGGCAGGGAGCTAGGGACAGGCAAGAAGAGGTGGGGAGCTGAGCTCCAAACTCAACTCTGGGGCCAGGCCCTTTCTATACTGCGTGAACTCCAACCGCAGGCCCATGCATGAAAAAACGTACAAGTTATTTGCCTTTGCGAGGGCCCAGATGACCCCCCCACACACATATCCAGAGGGAAATGTGCAAGAGGCAGGCCTGTTCTGGTTTACACATGTGTGCACACCAATTCCTGCACAAATGTGTTAAGCCATTCTCAGAGGATGGGAGATATAAGAATCACCTCTCTGGGTCACAGAGCAGGACCCCTCATTACATGGTTGGGCACTCACCTCTTCTGATACCAGGCAACGCCTCTAAGGATGTGGTAGCTCCTATAACAACTGTTCCCTCCCCAACAAATGGGCAGATTTGCCCAGCACAGTGCATGCCTGGGGGTTGTCATTGGGGTGCTTGCCCACTGCACCCAGGGAAGGAAGTCTGAGAGAATAATGTTGCCTCTGTGCTTCATCTGGGCAAGAATGAGCGAGGGGGAGAGGAAAGGCATCCAAATAGCTCTTCCCTTTCATCATCCATGCAGTTCTCATGCCCCCAGAGAGTCTGGTGTACTGGAGACAATCCTAGATTTCTCATCCCATTCTCAATACTAACTGGCTATACAACTCTGGGCAGGTTATTTCTCAGTGAGATTTAAATATGATTCATGTAGGGGCGCCTGGCTGACTTGGTCAGAGGAGAGGAGTGTGCAACTCTTGGTTTCGAGGTTGTGAGTTCGAGCCCCACATGGGGTGTACAGATTACTTAAATAAATAAAAAACTTTAAAAAAGTTAAATATAATTCAATTTAAGGGCTTAGTTCGAGAGAGTTGTCATTAAAT
The DNA here is from genome assembly GCF_011800145.1 of Mirounga leonina. Classification (NCBI taxonomy): domain Eukaryota; kingdom Metazoa; phylum Chordata; class Mammalia; order Carnivora; family Phocidae; genus Mirounga; species Mirounga leonina. The sequence continues at coordinate 25,241,864 of NW_023270503.1, read as the reverse complement.
GGTCACTATTATTATTGTTATATTAATACTATGGAAAGAGTGGTTAGTGGGATTGGATGGAAATAACGTAGCCAACGCTTACAGCATGGTGTCCGACCCATAGTGGGTTCTCAATGAGTACGAGTACAGTACAGTACGAACTTAGTGGTAGAATTTCAGGAATTTAGGCAGTTAAAGGGAGCTGAGAATGACAGAATGTGCTCTCCAAAGAGAGAAGCATGCGCTCCCAAGTGCAATAGGAGGAATGGAAGTTAGACATACAAAAGTTAGACAAGGTGGGGAGCAATAGAATGAGGTGGTGAGATGGACCCCCTTGGGGTGAAGCATCCAGACCTCCATCCTTCAGGGCCAGGGAAGCCCCTAGAGGGTCTCCATTCCAAATCTGATCTCTTTTTTTTAAATAAAGATTTTAGGGCATCTGGCTGGCTTGTGCTCTCTCTCTCTCACTCCCTCTGTCAAATAAATAAATAAAAATCTAAAAAAAAATAGATTTTATTCATTCATTTGACAGAGAGAGAGAGGGTAAGCAGGGGGAGCAGAGGGAAAGGGAGAAGCAGTATCCCTACTGAAGAGGGAGCCTGATGCAGGGCTCCATCTCAGGACCCTGGGATCATGACCTGAACAGAAGGTAGACACTTAACAGGCTGAGCCATCCAGGCGCCCCCCAAATCTGAACTCTTTATCCACACGTCTTCCCACCTATTTCTTCTCTGAGCTTCCTCATTTCAGTAAAGGGCAGCATCCAGTTGGTTGCTCAAGCCGAAAACCTGGACTCATCCTTGAGTTCCCCCTTCCTCTCATTCTCCATATAGACTCTCAGCAAGAGCCACTGATCCTTGCTCCAATAGGCATATGAGTCCAGGCTCTTCTCTCCTACCTTACTGCTTCCCTCTAAGCCAGGTCACATCACCTCTCCTCTGGGTGTCTGCTCTGGCTTCCCACCTTGCCCCACTCTGAACCGTTCTCCTGTAGCAGCTAGGGTAATCTTTTAAAAATATAAGCCGGAGGCGCCTGGGTGGCTCAGTCGTTAAGCGTCTGCCTTCGGCTCAGGTCATGATCCCAGGGTCCTGGGATTGAGTCCCACATCGGGCTCCCTGCTCGGCAGGAAGCCCGCTTCTTCCTCTCCCACTCCCCCTGCTTGTGTTCCTGCTCTCACTATCTCTCTGTCAAATAAATAAATAAAATCTTTAAAAAAAAAAAAAAAGAAAAGAAAAATATAAGCCGGGCCTTTCGCTCTGGCTTAAAATTCTCCAGCAGCTTCCTCAGCTCCTAGAATGAAATCCAAACTCCTTATCAGCTGGATCTGGTCCCTCCCTCCCTCCCCACAGTCCTCCACCCCTGCCTCTCCCTCTCCCAGCCCCAGCCCCTGCCTCTCCCTCTCCATGCCCCAGCCCCTGACTTTCCCTCTCCATACCCCAGCCTCGGTGGCCTTTCTTTCCACTCTGAACACAGTAAGATCACCTTCTCACCCTAGGGAACTGGACGGCTTTCTTGGCCCAACCAATCTTCTCACCTCTCTCCCACTCTTCATGGCTGGCTCCTTTTCATGTTTTGAGTCTCAGTTGGTCCACCCCCATGTCCACCCGAGAAACCTTTGCTGATGCCTTTTCTACTATTTCCTTTGCAGTACTTAACTGTTGCCTTGCTTTTTTTTTTTTTTTTTTTTTGGTCTGCCCACCCTGCTAGTCTGTAAGCTCTCTGAGGAAAGGGACCGTAGTGTTTGTTCTGTCCCCCTGGTAAACTCTGAGCCCAGCATGGAGTAGGTACTGAGTCAGTGTGTTGGAATGGCAGAATTGATGAATGCTTTGACATCTTGCAGGGTGGGGGTGGGGTGAGCAGGTCCTGCAGCCTGGGCTCCAACCTGCCCCATTAGGGGTCTGTCTCATCTCTCTTCCTCCCAGGAAGCCTGTCTGCTGGCAGCCTCCTAATTATATTTTACTTCACTATAAATCTTTTGGTTAAATATAATTGAAAAATACACCTTTCGAATCATCGCATTAACCTAGCATCCACTCTGAGGCGGTAATTAAAAGCTTCCTAGAATCTCTCACCGGCTTGGGGAGAACTGACTCAGAGATCATCCTCTGCCAACCCCAAATGTGTAGGCACCAGCCTCCCAGCCTCTAAAGAGGGTGGAGGCACAGACTGCCCACCCTTCAGGCTCAGGGGGGTGAGCATGTTCCCCTTCTTCTCTCTCCATTATAGGATCCAGACAGCTGGGAGCAATGCCCAGACTCCGACCAGCACTCCCTCTGGGGCCTAAGGTCTGCAATACTCCCCCTCTTCATTCTCTCCTGCACTCCTGGCTCAGAGCTGTCTCACGTCCACGGAAGGTCGGGAAGGAAAGGGAAAGAGAAGGAACGAATGCTCTCCCAGCACCTTAAATGAGTCGGATCTGCCCCAATCAGTCTTTGTAGATCCCAGAAGGCAAGCTGCAGCACCAAGGCTGGGAGAGGTTCTGCAATGTGGTAGGGCTCAGGGTCTGCAGATCTAACCAATCATACCGCCTCCTTTCAGAATCCCAGCGCTAACCTTGGTGACTGGTACCCTCAGGCCAGCCCCTCTCCCTTTCCTGGCCTCTAGTTCCTTAGCTCTTTCGGTTTCCTAAGCACAAAATTCTGGAGTCATCTTTGACAATGCTTTTACACCTCATACCTGATTCAGAAGCAAATCTGTCTGTTGTGCCTTCAAAATCAATCCAGAATCTGAGCACTTCTCATCACCCCACTGCTACCACCCTGGTCCAAGCTGCCGTCCCCTCTCTCCTGGATGACCACAGTTTCTGCCCTTGGTCCCTTCAGTCTATTTGTGGTGCAGCAGGCTGGATGATTTTTTTTTTCTTTTAATAACAGCTTTGCTAAGTTATAATTCACTCATTTAAAGTGTACAATTCGGGGCACCTGGGTGGTTCAGTCGGTTAAGCGTCTGACTCTTGATTTTGACTCAGGTTGTGGTCTCTGCATTGGGCCCAGTGCCCAGCGGGGAGTCTGCTTGAGATTCTCTCTCCCTCTCCCTCTGCCCCTCTGCACCCCTCCCGCACTCACTCTCTCTCTCAAATAAATAAATTCTTTTTTTTTAAGGTTTTATTTATTTATTTGAGAGTAAACAGCAAGCGCACAAGCAGGGGGAGTGGCAGGCAGAGGGAGAGGGAGAACAAGGTTCCCCATGGAGCAGGGAGCCCGATGCAGGGCTCCATCCCAGGACCCTGGGATCATGACCTGAGCCAAAGGCAGAGGCTTAACCAACTGAGCCACCCAGGCACCCCAAATAAATTCTTTTTTAGAAAAAAGTGTACAATTCAATGGTTTCTAAATATATTCATGGGGTTGTGTGACCATCACCACAATTTTGAACATTTCATCCCCCTTTTAGCAGTCACTCCCCGTTCCTTTCAACCCCCACAGCCCTAGGCAACCAAAATAAAACACCACCTTCTCTAAGAAGCTTTCCCTGACTACCCCATCAAAAACTGCACCTCCTTTCCCTCTTCTTCTTTGCTTTATTTTTCTCTTTAATACATATCACCATCTAGACTCTGAAAAACAAACAGGGTTCTAGAGGGGAGGGGGGTGGGAGGATGGGTTAGCCTGGTGGTGGGTATTGAGGAGGGCACATTCTGCATGGAGCACTGGGTGTTGTGCACAAACAATGAATCATGGAACACTTCATCTAAAACTAATGATGTAATGTATGGGGATTAACATAAGAATAAAAAATTTAAAAAAATACATATCACCATCTAACATGCTATGTATGTTATACATTTATTATGTTCCTCCTCTAGTTTTCCCACCTCATATTCACACACAAGCTCTCTGTGGGCAGGGCCTTTTTTTTTTTAAATAGTAGCACTCCCAGCACGTAGGACAGGACCAGATACATAATAGGTACTCAATAAACACATGCAGTATGAATGAACTCAATAATAAAGATATTGAGATTAAGGATCTCAAAAGTTGCATTCCTGGGGACCAGCTCTTGGGTGCCTGAATTTCTCTCTCTCTTTTTTTCTCTTTTGGTCTTCTTTTCTTTCCCGCCCCAGACACAATATTCCACTCACCTCCTGGGCAATCCATAACACCAACTCTCTTGGTGTTATCCAAGGGACTCTTTCCTCCTCCTTCTCTCCTTCTGCCCTGACCAGCCTGACTCTTCCCTGCTCTTCATTTTCTTTTTTTTTTTTCCCCCCTGCTCTTCATTTTCAGACTTAACCCTGGAGAACATCAAATGGATGGCCTCTGGCAGGCTATTGCAAGAATAATCAGTCTCACTGCCTAAGTCCTCCAAGAATGATAGCATTCACTTACTGTGCTTACGACCTGGGTCAGGCCCTAAGTTGAGTGCTTTAGAGCGCAGTCAGATAGAACTCCCTGCAATGATAGAAATGTCCTATTTCTGTTCTGTTCAATATGGTAGTCACTAGCCAATATGAGGTTATTAACTGTTTGAAATATGGCTGTGGCTGAGGAAATGAATTTTAAATTCTATTTAATTTTAATTAATTTAAATTTAAACAGCTACACGTGGCTAGTAGCTTTCAGTTGGGCAATGCAGGTTGGCACACGTTATTTTATTTAATCTTTACGATTATCTTGGGGAGTAGATAATATTATCCCCATTTTACAGATGAAGAAGAGTGGTTAATTGGGATGAGAATCCATGTTTGTTGGGGTGCCTGGGTGGTTCAGTCGTTAGGCATCTGCCTTCGGCTCAGGTCATGATCCCAGGGTCCTGGGGTCGAGCCCCGCATCAGGATCTCTGCATCAGGATCTCTGCTCGGCAGGAGGCCTGCTTCTCCCTCTCCCACTCCCCCTGCTTGTGTTCCCTCTCTCACTGCCAAATAAATAAATAAAATATTAAAAAAAAAAAAAGAATCCATGTTTGTTGGTTTTTAGAACCTTCCAAGGAGCTGTTTCAGGGCTTGGGATAGGAGTTATGTAAGTGAGGAGGGCATGGAAAGATAATCATTCATTTTTTCACTCAGTGAGACTTCGTTGAATTGCATCTGCTAAAGGCTGGAGACATACACACAAAACTTTTATTGCACACATTCTGGGACACATTTTTATTCCCATTTGACAAATGAGAACATTGAGACTCAGCTAGATTCAGCAACTACCGGATCTCCCTGCTCCCTGCTTCTTCTCTCACCTCTCCCCTACTTCCCTCCCCCAGCCCCCGTCTATTCTCTCTATAGGAGCAACAGTGATCCTTTGAAACATTTGTCTGATCATGTTTTCCCTCACTGGAAATTTGGCCAGGTTCCCCATTTTATTTCCAGAGAAAACCAAAACCTATATAAAGGTCTACGGGGCCCCATGGAGTCTGTGCCTTTCCCCATTCCCGCTCAGGCCTCACCTGCTTCTGCTCTCCCTGGATCCCTCCAGTCCATTGACCCCCCCTTGGGCCCTTCAGACTCTGGCTTGCCTGTTTGCTGGCTGCTCTCTGATACCTACCCTGTCAATTTCTTCACCCCTGCAGGTCTTAGTTCAAATTCTCCTCTTCCAAATGAGGTCTAACCTGACCCTCTACTTAAAATGGCAACCTCCACACCCCCCCAATCTAGATCACCTTTTCATGAACTTTCCCCCCATAATATTTACTACCTTCTAACATAAATATAATTTACTGATGTATTATGTCCATCTCCCAGCTAGGATATAAGGTCCTTGAAGGCAAGGATCTTTGAAATATTGCAGAGCCTCAAACAGTGCCTGGCACAGGGTAGGCTATCAATGAACATGTGGCGAATAAATGAACAAGGCTGCCCTGGGAGCTTTGCTTTTGCAGCAGGTGGGCTCAGATTCTAACTTGAGCCCTTTTGCTTCTAAAGCCCGAATTCTTTCCCTCAAAGTCATTTTTTCTTAAGTATTCTCTCCAGTCTCCTCCCCAAGTTCTCTCCCTTAAGGGCGGCCCTGGGCTCACGTTATTTCTCGCCCAGGCAGGGATATGAATTCTTTTATATACTCTTGGCTATGATACCCAGCAATTGAAGTAATTTTACCCAAACTCAGAGATTTCCCGTTTTTCAGGCTGTGGCCCCAGCGGGTACTCCCCCACCCCCACCCTAGAGACTGCTAGTCCTTCCCCTCTCTGCTGAGGGGGATATTTCCTTCCTTCAGTGGGATAACTTGGGAACATAGCCCCCCACCCCACCTCTGGGTATGCAGTGACCTAAAGCTAAGGAGGCACAATATTCCCCCACCCCTTGACTCCTTACCCCATGAGGAAGGTGACCAGATATATCCTCATAGTGGGGTGCATGGGCAGGGGCTCATCCTTGGAACTGACTACTGGGATTGTCTGTGGGTTCATTAGGAGGGATGGGAGTTAGATAACAGGAAGGACTTCCCAAAAGTTAGAAAATGAGGCAAAGGTATGAAGCCTCTTCTCCACTTAAGGGCTAAGATAACTGAATGCATTCATTTTCCTCTAACCATGACCTGGACATCTTCCTGAGTGGTCAGTAACAGGTAAAAATGACTGATGACTCTCCCCTCAGAGTTCCAGAGCTCATCCCTCTCCAACTTCTCTTCTCCTCCGCTCTTCCTCATCCCCTTTCCACCTCCCTTACCTCAAAGCCACTCGCTGGGGTCCAAACGCAGAGACAGCTCCATAGGTCCCTCAGGGAATATTAAGCCACATCAAGAGGGAAGAACTGGTGTCTGATGTGTAGCCCAACCACCTTCTGGAAGTGAGGTGCGAGGAAGGCCAGGGCTGTGGGCCAGTACCAACTCTGCCAGACCACAACTGTGTGTCAACCTCTCTGATTCTTCGCTTTCTCATCTGTAAAATGGGGCTAAAGGTGTCTGCCCTTCAGCATTGTATGAGTTGGAGGTGCCTGTGGGAAGCTCCAGGCACAGGGTGGACACTGAAGAATTGGTATTGTTATGATTATTACTACTTAGGCTCCAGAAGGCCCTCTCTTCCATCCCCATGGATGAGGGAGGGCTTTTCCCCCCAGCATTCTCCATTGCTCTGGTCCAGAGGAAAGTTCCAGATGGAGCCTCCAATCACACTCTGCTCCAATTGAAACTTTTCTTTTCCTGAAACTCAGTCCAACCCATCACTCCCTGCCAAAATCTCTCCCCAGTTCCCCACTGCCTACCAGGACACAGCAACCAGAGTGATTTAAGAGTTTGGGTTTTGGGGTCAGACCTGGGTTGGATGGTCACTTCTCTCACTTTCTAGCCATGTCTCTGAGGCTCTGCAGTTACTTAGTATCCCTGGGCCTCAGTTTACTCATCTGAAAAACACGGTAACAGTGCTTGCTTTGTGTGGTTACTATAATGAAGAAACAAAGCAATTGATATAAAGCATTTGGCACATGGAAGATGCTAGCTCTATTATTATAACAACATGAAAAACTCATAACTCCTGAGCATGACATGCAAGGTTAGCTGTAGAAGTTAGAATCCCCATTTTTCAGAGCAGGATTGTCAGAATGAAGCACCTGGCCTGCCCATCCAACCTGTTTCCTGCCATCCTCCACATGAACCCCATGTTTTGGTTGGCACAGTGCGTCACTCACCATCCCCATGCTGAGACTTCTTTCGGTGCCTTGGCACATGCTGTTCTCACTGCCTAGAACATTCTTTCTCTCCTTGCCCACCTGGTAGACTCCTATTCATCTGTTAAGACCTAAGTCAAGCCTCTGTGAAGCCTTTCCAGTCCCAGGGTCTGGGATCACATCCTGGTCCTCCACAACCCCAGACCTTTACCTCCGCTTAGCACTGGGTAGAGAGCCACAGGCCTTAGGAACAGGCTGCCTGAGTTGGAATTCTAGCTCTGCCACTTCCTAACACTTCACTCATTACTTCACTTATCTGTGCCTCAGTTTCCTGACCTGGAAAGTGAGGTGATGATACTGATAAATGTCTAATGAGTTACTATGTAAAAAGACTTGGTTCCCACTCTCAGCACAGAATAAGTGCCCAGTAATTGGAAGCTGTCATAATTACTATTATATTATTATAATTATGATTCTAGCCTCTTTTGCTTTCCAGGACAGACCTCAGTCTACAGGTTGGTCTTCCAGATCAGGCTGTGAGATTGGAGGGGAGGGGCTGGAGCTGATTCATGAAGCTCGTGCAGAGTGGATACTTGGCTTTCTCATTTGTCCTTCAGGATAATACTCTGCACTGGGGACCAAGGTTCCTCCCATTTTACAGATGAGGAAATCGAGGCCCAGAGGAAATGCCTAAAGGCCCTAGTAAGCAAGCAAGTAGCAGAGCCAAGTTTTACCCTTGGGCCCAGCTGACTCTAATCACCTCCCCCAGCCTCAGTTTTCCCATCTGTAGAATGGGATGGTACCTGTTCTTCTAATCTCTCAGATTGACCCTATACACTAATACATGTAAATGTAAAAGGCAGAATGGGGTTTGCGTCTCCCCTCAGGAACTGGGTAATGCTTTGTCTAGGGCAAAAACAAGAACTTTCCTGGGGGTGAAAGTGGGGAGTAGCTGAGACGCAAATGGTCCCAAAGCCCCAGTTCACCCTTCTCCCTAGGGTTTGTCTGCAGCCTGGGGCCAATTCAGCAACCTCTCTCCTTTCCTGGGCCTACTGCCAGCCACCCCCCCCACCCCACCCCCTTCGCCCCTGGAAGACAATGGTGGGCAGGCCCGGCCTTTGTGAGAGGGGTCAGGCCAGTTAATCTCAGGTTGGGCCAGGGAGGGGCATGTGGGAAGGCTAGGGGAAGGGAGAGGGGGCTGCATGTGGGGACAGACGACAGAGGGCTTGTGAGGGTCGGGAGGACACTGGAGGCCAGGGGCCTGAGGAGTAAAAGCTTGAAACAGGCTTTGGGGAGCGTTTCCTCTGAATGTAGATTTGAGCTCCTATTAAACTTGCCAAAAATTTGTGTTAGCTAATGGATTCTTAATTCTGTCTAAAATGAGAGAGGGGAAATTATGCCATTCATCTTGTATTGGTTTGAAATTACATCTGACACCTAATCGATCATACTGTGGAACATTAACTCTTTGGAAGAGACCCAACTTTTCCTCTCTCTCTTGCTTTCCAGTGCTCTCGACCACCCCCACCCTCTGATTCCTTCTTTTGTATTTCATTAACTAAGCAAAGCTCTGGCTGTCTCTGGGGGTGAGGGGTGGGAGTTAGGGAAAGGGTTCATTTGAATCAAAGGAGATAACTAGGCCCCCCAATCCTTTGCCCAAGACCAGAGCCTCTGCTTCCAACCTTCAAGTGACCTCCTCTCTCTTCCTGCGTTTTCCTATGTATTCTGAGATCTGGAAATGCAGAATGAAAGGCATTGGGGTGTGGGGTGACCTCAGAGCCACCTTGGGGGCACCAGAGAGAGGCCGGGAGCCAGGCAAAGCTGAGCTAGCACCTGGGGCTGGGGCAGGGGCCGTGGCGGGGGGCTCACCTGCGACTTGCTTGGCAGATGGGTGAGGAGGAGGAGGGCAGATGACAATAGATTTACCTCTGGGGATCCTGATGAGCTCTGACTGAAAACCCCAACCCCAGACCTGCTTTCCAGGAGGAGGACTTTCTGGCAGCAGAGAGAACCCACTGGAGGCTGACAGACCTGGGCTGGGATCCTGGCTCCACTCCTGACAAGCTGTGTGACCTTGGGCAAGTTACATAACGCCTCTGAGTCTCAGTTTCCTTCTCTGTCACAGCAGGACGATAACACTGACATAGGGCTCAAGTGAGGACTGGAGGAGATAACCCAGGGAAAGCTGGAACAGAGCCTGTCGCCTGGCACACAGTAGGTGCCCAATAAAGGTGCTGGTCAGAACCCAGATCAACACTCCTCCTCCCTACTACTTCTACTTCCTGACCTCCTTTCACAGCCCCCCTTCTTCTCTATCTCCAACTGCCTGGCCCCCAAGCAGACCTGGGCTGAGAAGCCACAAGGCCAGATCTGTGAGGGCCAATGTCTTCTCCTAAGAGGACACCAAGGGAGGCCTAGGCCCCCTGGGTCCCTGCAGGGCTCCCAGCCCTCTTCCTTCCTGGAGCTCCTCTGTCTCCTCCTAAAGTTGTGGGGGGTTGTCTCAGGCTTGGAGAGCTCTCTCCGCACCTCCCACCCTCCCTGGGTCTCTGGAGAAAGGGGAGCTCTAGGAGGTGAGGCCAGGAGTAAGGGCAATGCTGGGAGAGAGCCGCTGGCTTTTACTCAGCCATCTCTGACCTCTGCATGTGGTTTCCAAAGGGTGCCTGTCTCCACTTTGGTCATCCCATATTTTACCAGGGAGGGGTGGATTGGGTTGGGAGTGGGGGCTTGTCCCTCAAGAGCAAGAGAGGGCAAAGAGAACCAGGGAGGTTTGAGAGAGGGGAGGGGGCAGGGACATCACCCCTATTTCTATTCCCCTGGAGGCACCACGGCTTCCCCCTCTGGTTGGCTTTGGGCACGATGGGAAGAGAAGTTTCCAGGGCCCTCCAGCACCATGTGAAGGGGGTCCTCATGGAAGGAATGGGCCATGTAGCTGGCCTGTGGCACAGGACAGCACGGAGGGGCTGAGGGCCTCTTTCACGTCAATCAGGCTGCCTCTATCTTCTCCACATTCTCAATAAGCACCTGGAAATACCTGAATGAGTGAATGTGCAGGTGCAGGGACCGGACGGTTTAAGGGACCAGTCAAGGTCACACAAGGAATCATTAACTACTCTCAGGTATCTGCTCCAAGTGCCAGAAGGAATGGCGTAGAATGCCCCAACTGTATTCTTGGGCCTTGTGGAGGAGCCCCAATGTGAAGACTAAGACTAATGGGGCAATCTCGTGCAGTCCCCTCATTTTACAGAGGAAAGCGGGACTCAGGAAGGGGTCTGATGGACCAGGACCACAGGGCGAGGCAGGGCAGCCGAGGGCGTGGGCCTCTGGCTCTCAGTCCAGTGCTCTTCCTCACCCACATCATGACTCTGAAGGGACATTTCTAGGCCTCTTGTCTGCTCCCAGCAGAGCCTACAGGGTTTCTGGGAGAGGGTGGAGTTGGGGGAAGGAGTCCGGAGAACTGCTGGCAGAGGCTTTCCCTGAAGAGAGAAAAGCAGAGGGGGCTGGTGAGGTTTCTTAACTCCCTCTCCCGCCCCAGCACACATACAAACACACAGCGGCAGCAATTTTATTTCCAAATGTCCCTTCTCTGGGGAGCTTGCTGTTTCCCAGGAGACGCCTGGTGGAGATGCCCCTTCCTGCCAGCCCCGCTGGCAGCCACTAGGCGGCTGTGGCTCCTGTTTCTGCCTAGAGACGCCACAGCAAGGGTGCCACGTGGTCTGTATTAATAGGAAGCGGAGCCCAGGCTTATCGACGCTGAGGATGGAGCAGGCCAGCCAGGAGTGGGTGAGCAGCCAGGCCAGTGGGTAGACTGAGGCAGCCTCTCCCAGGGCCACATCGATCAAGGGCCCCGGGCAGCCTGGCATGCCTAGATACGTGTGCTGACCTGCCTCTGGTCACCAGAGGGAAAAAAAAACAAACAACAATCCTCCCTGACATCTTTTCCCCCAAACTGGCAATGTTTTTGTGTTTTTTATCTTGAATATAAAAGTAATGCATGATTGTTACAAAAATAAATAATTCCAACAAAACAGAATAAACAAAAGCTCCAGACTCAAATTTCAGGATCCGTCTTTCTCCCTAGGAAAGCAATGAGCCTCCTGCTGAAGAGTCCAAGGCAAGGGTCTGCTCTGCTCAGGAAGGAGGGGGAAAGTTCTAGAATTGTGGAGGTCCTCCTGAAGCAAATACCCTTGTATTGGAGAGACTGATATGGGTGTCTGTTTTCCCCTCAGAAGATCAGCAGCTTCAGTGTTCTTCCCACTCACTCTGTGTTATTCCCACACTTTGACCTTCTGGGTGCACCATGCTGCCCCAGTGTGGTCACCCAGGAAATATGGGCTGGAAGAATAAATTAATGAACGTACAGATAAGGAAGCAGACCCAGAGTAGCCAGAATGGTCCAGATCATGTTCACAAATACGACTGCCACAGCTATGGAAAAAAATTGGCTTCAAATTCTCCACCAGCTCCCTCTTCACCAGGGCTAAAGGGGAGCTAAAAACTGGAGTTAGCCAAAAGGGCCAAGCCCGCAGAAGAAATTTCCCAGGTCTGGCCCTTGGACAGAACAACACTGAGGCACTAGAGGGAGACTGTCGGGTCTTGTAGGAAGAGAGGCCCCACCCAGAGAGGGATAGGGGTGGTGGAGAGCCTGATGTGAATTTAGAAATTAAATCCATGCCATGCCAATGAAGTGGAGAGCAGTTTTGCCCTTCTACCCTGACAAGGAAGCAGATCTGATTGGGAGGTTCTGGTCATCTTCCAGTTAAGAAGAGATTTAAGCATATGGAGGAGACTTACCTCCTTCAAGGAGAGAGGAGGGATTCATCCAATACAGCAGCAGGGATGGAAGCCAGCCCCCATTTCCCTTTCTACTCCTTGCCAGAGAACTTAGGGCCCTGCTATCAACATATTATCCCATTTGGCCATCGATAACTGTCAGGGAGGTCTTAACCCCATTTTACAGATTAATAAACCAAGGTGAAAAAAGGTAGTTACTGCCCAAGTCACAAACCAAGTGGCAGAACTAGGAAGATCCTCCAATCTCAGGCCTGGCCCCCAGATACTCTTTCCACTGAGGCCTCACCTCAACACTTGGTTTCTTAGGGGGCCACAAATTTGTGGCCAGACCACCCGCTGCTAGATTTGGGCACAGGTTCTCTAACGCACAGAGGCGCCTGGCCTTCCTTTGAGCTCAGATCCTTGCCGTGTCCTGCGCTGTTTGGGCAGACCCTGTCCCTGCTTCCCCTGAGAACTGGGTTTAAGGCGCCCAGGGAGGCATGGGGTAAGACAGGAGTCACCCGGGCTTGGCCCACATGATCAGTGCTCCTCGAAGATGTCACCTTTCCCATTTTGCCAAGGCTTATTCTCCTCAAGTTCTCAGTCCATCACTGTATTCCCTCCCCACCCCAATCCCTCCATACCCTTTTGGAGAAGGCGCAAAACCTTTGCTGAGGGCAGACCCTGAGACCCGCAGCGTTCATGGCCCAGGGCGGGCGCCTTGGGCCACTGCACCGAACCCAGCCGGACACAGCTCCGCTCCTCCTCGGGGCTCCCCGCCCCCCAGGGGGGGCAAAGGCTGGCCCGGCCCTCCCTCCTTGGCCTGGCCGCAGCAGGGCACCGAGGGGCCGGCAGCCCGAGGAGCGGCTGGAGGCGAGGGCCGGTGAAGGGGCCCGCAGATGCCGCCTCGGCTCCCCCTTCCCTGGCCGGGGCCCCCCACGGTGTCGGGGAGCAGGAGGAATCAATCAGGATAATGAAGCCGCAGCCTGCCACGCACCGCGGGGGCACTGAGGAGCCGGGGCCGATGCCAAGTCCGCCAGACGGTTCGGAGGAGCCGGGCGCGGCCCGGCGGCGGCGGCGGCGGCGGCGGCGGCAGCAGCGGCGTTTGCGGCAGCGGCGGCGGCGGCTGCGGCGGAGGAAACCCGGGGCCGACGCGCGGAGGCCGGACGCAGCGCGGCGCAGGTCCTTGGCAACCGCGCCTTGGCAACCGGGACGCCCGAGAGGAATCTTAAAGCTGCAGCACCTCCTTTCCTCGCCGCCGCCGCCGCCGCCTCCTGGACCTGGGGTGGAGTGGGGGAGGGGGAAGGGTCGTGCCCAGAGGGTCAGTGGTGGGAGCAGGCCCTGTGCCTCTCGGGACTTGGGGGTCCAACTCATACCCTCACTTCTTCATTTATCAAATGTGGATTGAGCCTACGTGCCCAAGCACGGGCTAGACACTGGGGAGGAGAACGGGCTGTGATAAAAAAATGAATAAAGTCCTGCCAAGAGGAGTTCACAGTCTAGCGCGCAAGGCAGACCAGACTGGCTGAGGTGAGCAAAACCCTGTATTACCCAGGATGAAGGGGCTTCGGCTGGAGGGCCGAGGGGCTGTTACAAAATAATCCTGCGGCACCTGCTTTAGTCTAGGCCTGGACTGTGCTATTATCCCCCCAACAGCCCTGTGAGATGGGTATTATTGCCGTTACCCATCATTCTCAATCCCATTTTATTTTTTAAAAGATTTTGTTTATGTATTTATTTATTTGAGAGAGGGAGGGAGGGAGAGAGAGATAGCAAGAGCACTGAGCTGGGTGGAGAGGGAGAAGCAGGCTCCCCGAGAGCAGGGAGCTCCACATGGGGGCTCGCTCCCAGGACCCTGGGATCATGACCTGAGCCAAAGGCAGACGCTTAACTGACAGCCACCGAGGGGTCCCCTCAGTCCTGTTCTAAAGATGAAGAATCAGAGGCTCAGAGAGGTAAAGGGACTTATCCAAAATCCGATTTTATGTTTTGGACAATCTAGGACTTCTGACTCTGGCCAGCTTTCATTACAGCATGATATTTGGAAGGTTAGACCTGAGTGAGGACTTCCCAATACAAATCATGTAGGAAGTGGGGAGAAAGCGTAGCTGAAGGAAGAGATGGCTCCTTGTCCCTTCTGCTGCCCACTAGCCCGACCCTGTCTGCCCTGTCCTCACAGGCAGACCTATATGTGAGCAGAGACAGCTAGAAGAGGTGACCTCAGAGGCCCCTCTGGTTCTGCAATTTAATGTCTCCTGTCTGAACTTCAGGCACTGTGCCACCCTTCTGGGCAGCGGTAGTTGGCAGGGGGTGCACCCTGGGGGAGATCCCAGGCTTTTGAAACAAGGGGTCAGGAGTGACAGGGAGGATTAAGGGGTGGGAAGGGGCTTTGGCAAAAGAAAGCCTAAGTCAATATCATGAGGAAGACTGGGCTTCATCTTCCCTTCTCTTGTCCACCTTTCTCTTTCTGCACATCGATTCAGGTGAGAAATTTGTACCAGGGCCTGGGGTAGGCTCAGAGACCATTGGGAAGGCAAAAATCATGCTGGCTTTATAGCTAGACTCATCTGGTTTCAAATCCTGGCTCTGTCACTTATCAGCTATGTGAGCTTAGGCAAATGATTCAGTCTCCCTGAGCCTCATTCAGTTTCCTCATCTGTAGAATAGAGGCATTAATACCTACATTTCAGGGCGTGGCTCAGTCGGTTAAGCATCTGACTCCTGGTTTTGGCTCAGGTCCTGATCTCATGGGTTGTGAGATTGAGCCCTGCTTCAGGTTCTGTACTCAGTGGGAGTCTGCTTGGATATTCTCTCCCTCTGCCCCTTCCCCACTGGCTCGCTCTCTCTAAAATAAATAAATAAATGAATAAATGAATAAATAAGTATTTTTTTTTTTTTATTCATGAGAGACAGAGCGAGAGAGAAAGGCAGAGGGAGAAGCAGGCTCCCAAGGAGCAGGGAGCCCGATGCGGGACTCGATCCCAGGACCCTGAGATCATGACCTGAGCCGAAGGCAGACACTCAACCGTCTGAGCCACCCAGGCGCCCTAAATAAGTCTTTTTAAAAAGTCGACTTTTCAGGGCTATTGCAAGATTGAGAAAAATGTATGTATGGTGTCTAGTGCATGGTAGATGTTTAACAAATGGTAATTTTAAAGATGTCTTTGTTTATCTCGATAGTCTGATAATGGCTCCCAAAGATATGTCCACCTCCTAATCCCTGGAACCTGTGAGTGTTACCTTATCTGGGAAAAAAAAAGAAGATCTTTGCAGGTGTGATTAAGAATCTTGAGATGCAAAGATTATCCTGGATCATCTGGGTGGGCTCTAAATGCCACCACAAGTGTCCTTATTAAGAGTGAGGGCAAGGGAGATTATACACACAGAGAAGAGTAGAAGGTGATGTGAAGACAGAGGCAGAAATTGGAGTGATGCAGTCACAAGTAAAAAAAAAAAAAAATTGCCAACAGCCACTAGAAGCTGAAAGAACAGATTCTCCCTTAGGGCCTCCAGAGTGCAGTCCTGCTGACGCCTTGATTTTGACCCAGTGAAACTGATGTTGAACTACTGGCTTCCAGAACTGAAGAGAATAAATTTCTGTTTTTTTTTAAGCAACCAAGGTTGTGGTGATTTGTTACAGCAGCCTTGGAAAACTAATACATTTACACTGGAGATTCTGTCTTGAACAAAACTCAGTACCTTCCCTCTAGGAGTTCACAGTCTAATGGGAAATGAGAGAAGTGAACAGTGCACAGGGATGCCCAGAAGGTGTCAGAGGGAGGTAGGTAAGGCTGTTAGAGTTGGAGAAGGAGTTAGCCAGGTGAGGGGCTAAAGCAGGAAGGCCATTCCAAGCAGAGGAAAGAGTGTGGGAAAAGGAGTGGGAGATAACACTGCCTTCAGGCAACTGCCCACATTTGGGATGGCAGGGGCATGGGCATGTGGGGCATGGCGTGGCAAAACTGCTGAGGTAAGTGGCAGGGGCAAGAGGGCCAAATAGCTTCCATCCCAGAATGGAATCAACACCTTCAACTCATGAGGCACTGGGCCCCAAATCAGAGAACCCAAGACTGTCAGTACTGGTCAGAGGCCTTAGGACCATCCAGTCCAGTCCTCCCATTTCACACATGGGGAAATTGAGGCCCATAGAGAATGAGTCCATCCAGGGAATAAGGTACAACAAGATGGCTGTGCTCTGGCCTCTCTCTTGAGCCTGGGTGTCCCATGTCTGAGGGTCTCAGAGATGCTGCCTGGTGGTTCCTCTGTAGCCCACATCCAAAAACCCAGTGATCTCTAAACAAAGAGGGGGTGGTTTGCATATAATTTGCATGTTGCTAATTAGATGAGAGAGGCAGATTCACTTAGTCTCCTCCCTTCATGTCCCCCTGTCCTGTCACTCTCATTGAGTTCTTCTTCCTCATCCATCTCTCTCTCTCTTTTTTAAGTAGGTTTCATGCCTAGCATGGAGCCCAGTGGGGAGCTTGAACTCACGACCCTGAGATCAAGACCTGAGCTGAGATCAAGAGTCAGATGCTCGGACGCCTGGGTGGCTCAGTTGGTTAAGCAACTGCCTTCGGCTCAGGTCATGATCCTGGAGTCCCGGGATCGAGTCCTGCGTCGGGCTCCCTGCTCAGCGGGGAGTCTGCTTCTCCCTCTGACCCTCCCCCCTCTCATGCTCTCTCTATCTCATTCTCTCTCTCAAATAAATAAATAAAAAATCTTAAAAAAAAAAAAAAAGTCAGATGCTCAACTGACTGAGCCACCCAGATGCCCCAGGCCTTCCTCATCCATCTCCTGACCACAGCAATTTCTCCCATAATTCCAGCCCAAGCCTCACCCCTCAAGGCCTCTTACCCAGCCCCCGCACAACTCCTACTGTATTGTTTGATCCTGCCTTGAAAAAGAACCTGGTGGGTCTCTGGTATATCTAGTCTGGGTAGAGGATCTTGGAGCAGGTTATAGTGGAAAGGGAGGTGGGTGGGTGTTCCAGCTTGAGGTTTTCTCTGGGAGTGGGGAACGGTGAGTCCTGTCTCCCTGTAGCCCAAGGGCCATCTGAATGGGGCTATGAAGTGGGGGAGGAGGGTCCTCCTTGGGGATCTGGTGGGCAGGTGCCAGCTGCACGCCCCAGGCCTGCCCCCAAGCCTCTTGGCTAGCAGCCACACCGGTCTGTGAAGGAGCTGGCTTCTTTGAGGGAGGGGGATTCCTGGGGAAGGTCAGGAAGCATCCCTTGGCCTGGCAGTCTAACGTGGATAAGGCTGAGGTTACCGTGAGAGTTACTGTGGACCCTCCAATGGGGATAGCACATCCAGATTCTTGCGGCTGTCATCAACCCAGCTCAGAAAATTGTGATTAAACTAAACAGCGTCTCCTTGAAGGTAGGCACTCAACAAATGTTTTCTGATATTAAGGGGCCGCCTGTCTCCTGGAAACAGGTAAGGAGGAAAGTGGGTCACAGAGAGGCACAGATTCTGCCTCTCTCACCTCCCATTAGCCTCCTCTTCCCTCTAAAATCAAGTCTATGCCCAGCACCTCTCCCAAGTGAGATGTCTGAGCCTGTCATCTGATGGCCAGCAGAGAAGGCACCACTCTGTAGCCAGGACAGGTGCATAGGATGAGCACAGGTATCCCCAACCCCTCTCCTGGCAGAGTGGCTGTGGGGCTCTGTCATCACCGTGGCTGACTCAAGGTAGCTGCCAGGAGCTGGGGAACATTGGTGCATTAGGATTCATGGAAAAAGCTGGGGCACAGCTCAGGCTAACAACTTGCAGAAACCAACCTGGTTAGGACAGAGGTCTGGATGTGGGAAGACTGCCCTGCATATGTGAATCATTCTTCTCCATGCCTGGGTGATACGTGAGGCGTGTGTACACGTGCTCCAGGGGGCCTCAGCAAGCACCCCGACCTGCATGCACAGCTGTGTGCACATATCCCGGCATGTGCAAGTGTATACTGCGTGTGAGGGTCTTTATGGAATCCCACCTTCCCTCTTCCCTGCTCTGGGTCTTCTCTTCTTGTTTCCTGGCAAAATGGGAAGTGGGGTAGGAATGCCAGTTTCAATATCCCCAGCCCTGCTCCCTTGTGTTGAAGGTCCCTGCCTCCATTTGCCCATAAGAGCAACTGGTGGATTCCTTCTTGGTCCTGAGTTGAGGGATCCCAGCTCCTTAGTGGCTTAGATGGCCATCTTGCATCAATTCCTCTGCCCTGGTAACTCCCTCATCCCTTAGTGTGTCCCATGCCTCTCCCTCATCTAGTGTCCAAGTCAAGGGGAGAGGCGAGCGGAGGTAGGGTGATGCTACAGGAGTGGGAGTAGGCAGGGTGGATCAGACACTGCTCGATTTTGCCTGGGTCCCTCTGGAGCACTGCTGCTCATTTAAAATTCCGATTTAAAGCTGAGCGGCTCTTTAAATTTCCACATTAGCATGCCGCCCTGATGCCAGGCCAAGATGTTGGGATGGATTTGGCAGGAACGCCTCCAACAGCGGCAAGCAGCAGCATTTGCCAGCAATAAAACAACGCATGAATAAAAGAAGGCCGGCTTGGCAGCAGCAGCGGCCCAGGTAGCCGGGTGAGCCCAGGAGGGGCCCTCGTATTTGGGGGCTCAGAGGCATGAAGACTTGTGCGGGGGCATGCATGAGGGTAGGCCTCTGTGGCTGCCTTGCCCCCCTCACCCTCAATCTGTGCCTGCAGTGGAATCTGGGGTGAGGGCCCAGGCAGGATTGGGATTTCTCCCCTGTGCCTGTCTCACCTCCCTCCCTCCAGGCTTATCTTCTTCGAGGAGACAGATGTTGCCTTTGATGAGGACATAGGGACTTGGCCCAGAGCCTGAGTTGTCCTACTTCATTAGGGGCCCAAAGAACAGGTGGGGTCAGAGAGGGCAACACTGCCTAGAGTAGCTTCCAGATCCATGACCCCAAGTACCTGGATGCTCAGGGGCACTGTCAGGACAAGGGGACTGGGTAAGAAGACACTGTGAGGACCAGGTACTGATGCCGAGCTGGGCGGGAGAGATGGCTCTGGGATGGGCAGTTGGCTAGAATGGGAAATGGCCAGGGAGAGCAAGGGGCTGACACCCCTGGCCTAACATTAACTTCCTACAGATTTGGGTATTTTGTTTGAGGTCAGCAAGGAGGTCAGATAAAGCCCCTGGGCTGAACACTGGGCACCCCCCAGAGGTCATTTTGTCCACTCCCTGCTCCCCAGGGTCTAGAGAGTACAGCCCCAAAGTACAGCCCCAAAGCTGGCTCCAGCGGTCCTCGGCTCCAATCACCTGGCTGAGGCTCATCAACATTGCCCCAGACGCTTCAAGGAACAAGCGGATTGTGCTCTCACCGTCTATCCCTCCCACTTGGTCGAACGATCTCCTTCCCTGAAGTCCAGGGGAAGAGGACAGAGGCAAACAGAGGAGTGGCAACAGATGGTCTCGGCAGTCTCAGCTAAGGCAGCTAAGGCAGAAAAGAGGGGTTTTCTGCAGAACAGTCTTTTCCGATGGAACTCCTCTCCTCCAGCTCACAAGTGATTTCAGGCCCCAAATGGAGAGAAGTTATTGGGACTTTGAATTCTCTCCACCCCTGGAGAAGCTGGAGAGCATATAGACAGGTCCAGGCGCTGGTAAGGCAGGGGGCCCATATCCTGGAACTTGGTTTACTCCTGTCCTGATATTTTTGTTTTTTTCTCCAAGGAGAATGAGGTGGCCTGACCTCCCAGGCACCCTGTTCTCTGGTCCACATATCGGGTAGGTCCGCTCTGGGGGTGAGGAAGTGGCTAAGAAACTGAGTTTAGGCCAGAGTGATGTCCTTTTGTCATTTATTCATTCATTCAACAAATATTTACCAAACAGCTGCTTTATGCTAGGCACGGTGCTGGGCACCAGGAGCACACTGGTGAATACAGACAGACGTGGTCACTGTCCTCGTGGAACTTTCCATCTGGTGGGGGAAATAGGATTATTATTCAAATGGCTGCACAAATAAGTGTGAAATCACTGTGCTAAGTGCTCTGAAAGAAGAATATATAGTACCGTGAAAGTGTACAATCGGGGGACTTGGCTGAGTCCAAGGAGTTGAAGATGAGCTTGCAAAGGAGACAGAGAAAGGGCAGCCAGAGTGGTAGGAGAATTGGCAGTGAAATCATAGAATCAAAGGAGAAGTTGGTCAACTGTGCCGAGAGATGCTGAGAGCTCATGAGACACCTATTCACCCTGACTCCTCACCTGCTAGTTGTGAGTACAGGTATGGAAGACTCTGGCATTGTGCCTGGCTCACAGTTGGTGCTCTGTAATGTTAGCTCCCTACCCCCCCCTCCCCAAGCTGAGCCTCCCTCCAGGGACCCCAGATTTCTGGAACAAAGGAGCTGCCTAGTCTCAGCCTCCTCCCTCAATTTAGGCCCCAAACCCCAGCCATCCAGTCCTCAGTGAAGGACTCTGGGCGCCCCCTCCCTGCCTCTCCACACTAGTCCCTTCATGTGGAGTCCTACTGTTCCCTAACCTACTTCCTCCTTTGCATTGGTTTTCCATGAAGAGGGGCTAGGGTCTAGGTCTCAGAGAAAGATGTCATTCTGGCTCTGCTTCTGGGCTGAGTCTGAGAAGGCAAGAGCGTCGGAATCCTCAGCAGCTCCCAAAGCTGCCCAGGGTGAATCTGAGTGTCTTAGGTAGGGAGCGGGAGTAGTGGGGAGATGGGAAGGGGGGCTGCCCACCCAAGGCGGCGTAGAGCCCAGAGCCTTTTCTATCGCAGACACCCCATCTGTCTCCCACAGAAGGCTCGGGTTGGAGGAGGTGCCGAAAAGGGGGGTATGGAGGGTGAAATTGTACAGTCTGTGATCTAGCATGATGACAGTGAAGGTGCTGACTGGGAGGGTCAGGGTGGGGTGTAGGCTGGGAGAACTGGAGGTCAGAATCTGGGACTGGAGGTGGGGAAGATGACAGGGATGCTCTTTGCTACTTTCCCTAAAGAGCCCTCTGTTTTTTATTTTGATTTATAGCTCCCCACCTGACTGACCACAGGGCAAAGAATCACACCCCTCTGGCCAACAAACTATTGGTGTTCTTAAGCCAAGGCCTGGGCTGGATTCATGATACGCCCCCCTTCCAGCAGTCGGACCTTTTCCAGACCTTAAAATAATATTTATTTAAATTGGCAGTTTTCAGAGTATTTCCTTTCACATATCACTTTAATTGATCCTGCTAAAGTCTAGGGAGGTAAACATTATTCTTCTTGATCTATAGACAAAGCAACAAGGGGTTTATTTTATTTTTATCCTTTTAGAGAGAGAATATGCGTGCGTGTGAGTGGGATGGGGGGTGGGGGGATAGAGGGAGAGGGAGAATCTTAAGCAGGCTCCATGCCCAGTGTGGAGCTCAAGGTGGGCCAATCTCATGACCCTGAGATCATGGTCTGAGCTGAAATTAGGAGTCGGATGCTTAACCAACTGAGCCACCCAGGTGCCCCACCAAGGGGTTTAAGAGATTAAATGAATAACCTGGATCACAGGAGAGTAGGGAGAGGGGGCCCTAACCCAGGTATTCTGACATGCAGCCACTAGGCTATCCCTACGCCTTCCTTTCTCCTCATTTTTGGTGATACTGTACAGCCCCCACTGCTGGGTCAGGTTGGGGTTCTCTAGTAGATAACTCAGGAGAATTTCTTCCCTGTGACTGACAAACTTTGGGAGATACCCAGGCCTGGTGGACATACATCCATACAGCCCCCACCCTTGGAAACCAACTTCCAGACACTAGGAAACTGGACATCCCCAGAGGGATGGGCCTCTCACATGCAAAAATATGAGAGGGCTCTAGACTGGAAGTGGGCAAGAAAAGGGGGCAAGGCAGAGGGTGGGGACAGAAAAATGCCAACCCAGTTAGTTGTTCTGTTAGCATCCACTCCAGGTCCTGAGTGGACCCTTGGGAATCCCTGCGGACATCCCCTCCCCACATTCCAAGCTCTAAATACTTTTTGTTTTTCCCTCCGTGTATATTTAAGAGAGTATGATTCCACAGCTTCCCTACTTACTCCAGTCTTTTCTCCCCCTCTTCCCTGTTTGGAAGTTCTTCCTCGGATGTAACTTTATTTCTTCAGGCTGCAGCTTAATCCCTCTAAAAGCCCTCTAAAACAGGTGCCAAGGGAACCCAAGACAGGGCTTGAGTTATTAAATATAAATAGACAGGGGAGGGGAACTGAATATAGACAGATATTTTATCTCTCAGTCCCTGCAAGTTATTGGGAAGAAGGCACTAGTGGTTGCTAAGCAACAGGTCTCCATAGAGGACAAGGCACAGAGGAAAAAGCCTCTTTTGAATATTGAGGTGAGAGGGTAGGGAAGGTGGTGGTCAATGGGCTATGGACCGGCAGGCAGGGCTGCGGGAATGATTGGTTCGTCCTCCAAGAACAGCCCTATTCCCCCCAGGCCTCAGTAAACTCCGCCTTTACGGCCTTCCCGATTGGTGGAAGGAGGAAGGCCTCAGGCACTCCTCCCTTCCTGCCGGGAGGAGGAAACCTGGTTTCCATAGCAACCCAGAAACAATCCTGGCCTTGTTTTGCTCACGGCTTTTCTATAACCCCTCATGGAGCACCGACTATCATGGACTCCCTTCTCTGACCCCCAACTTCCGATTTGAGGGGGAGGGCCCATAGAAAGATTAAGGGTGGGAGTGCCACTGGTCTCACTGGGCCCTGAAGTGACCTATTAAGACTCTAAAGTGGGAGTGACTTTTAGGGGAAAGGGCTTTCAAGCATTCTCTGACCTCTGCACCTCCTAAGGGACTGCAAAAAGCACGGGCAAATGGTGGCATCAGATGCAAATTCTATGTCCAGGCTTGCTTTCTAAAGAGCCAGTACAGGCGGGGGTTGAAGGTCAGGAGAGAATGAGAGGGCAGAGTCTTTTGTGCCCCTTGGCCACCCAGACTCCTATCCTCCTCGACCTTAAGTCCACTGCCGTCAAGACCCGAGAATGGAGATATAGAACATTAACGTATGTCAAGTATAAGTGAGTGGCACCGAGGGGCATAATCTGTTTTTCTAATATGACCACAAGCAGAGTGTTAGGAGAATTAGGCCGACAGCTGCTGGTGCCCCCCCCTTCCACCCCCCCTCCTCGCTCTCCCTCTCCCTTCCTCCTCGGCGTTTGCACACACCAATGGCAGCCGAGCCCTGCTCGAGATTTCTCTTAATCTTCCTCCGCCATCCTGCGCTCTTTCCGCAGGCGGTGCTGCGAAGCCGGCAGAGCCCCGCGTCACACCTTACTGCTCTCCGAGATTGCTCCACAGAGAGCTCAAGGAGATGGCAATTCAGCGCTGATGCCGGCTGGCAGCAGTTGGGAGAGGGGAAGGAGGAGAGAGAGGGAGGAGGGGAGGGGGGAAAAAGTTGGCACAGATACCAAGTTTTTCCCTAGAGAGACATGGTGGGGGGGGGGGTGGCAAGAGAAGAAGAGAGAAAATGACACAGAGAAAAAGAAACAAGGAAAAAGAGGCAGAGAGGCAGACAGGCAGAGAGAGAGAGAGAGAGAGAGGATTAAAGTTCTCAGACATTCACATGTGGGCATCTCTAGCCCACCTCAACTCGTGACCCTCTAAAGATCACACCCCCAGCCGGAGTTCCCAGCCACCCACCCTCCAACAAACACCAAACGCGCGTGCACACACACACACACACACACACTCCCAGCCAACCTGGAAGTCAAAGTGGCCCAGACATGTTGTGTGTATTCGTGCAAGTGTGTGTGTGTGTATGTGTGTGTGTATACGCCTGTATGTTGTCTCTGTTTTGGATCGCAGTAGAATGCAGTATGTAAATGAGATGGTTATTACCGCAATGTTCATCAAGCTGAGCCGAGAAGACATTAATAGCCTGATGAATATGCATGTGAATTTGTTAATTAAGTTAATTATTCTGCTGAAAATGCATTCGTCTTCCAAGGACATTTTCCCAATGATTTTTACATGCTCTAGCCATTAGTCATGCTATATTTTATCAGGGAAATGAGTTTGCTTAAGTTGTAAAAAAAAAAAAAAAATGGAGCGAGAAGAGAAATAGAGAAAGAAAGGAAGAGGAAAAAAATGAAAGAGGAAAGAGGAAAATGTGTTGGAGTTGAGAGTGGGAAGGCATCTGAGGCCGGCCTGAAGTTTGAGGCCCAGCTGGGCTTTTGAAGCCTGCCCTCGATTTTTATGGGTATCTCACTCTACAATTTTTTGCCCTTTTTTTGATGACAAACTTTTTTTTTCCAGTGCCAAATTTCCAACACATTAATTAATTGTTGTAGCCAATTAACTGTAGTTGTGCAAATGAGTTTAGCACTAATTACCATGCAGTGCCTGTAATCACATAAAAAACTTGCTGAGAAAGAGAGAGAGAGGAGAAGAGAAAGAAGGAATGGGAAGGCAGTGGTAGCAGAAGAGAAGGGGACCTGGAACAGAGGGGCAGCCAAGGGAAGGAAATAAGCAGGCGTTCTGAGATTTCCTGGTTAGAAGCCATCTTGGCTTCGAGAAAAAGGAGCTGTCTCCCAGCCACATTCAGGACCTCTGACAGTTAGGAAATCTCAGTGGGAGTAAGATTCAGTAAAGAGTGATCTCCCTTTGTCTAAGAACTTCCAGCCAAAAGACACAAGTTCAGAATGGATATCTCTGGTTGTTTCAGTGATACAGTGTAGTCCCTATACATTCTGAAGGCCTCGGTGTTTATCCTCCATGGCTGGAATTACTGGGTATGGGTGGTGGGTGTGACTGGGAGATGTGCCATTTCTGATGGGCCAGGGGAGATGGAGAAAAGTGGCATGTGCTCTCAGCCTGGTTCTAGAGCCGTAAGTACATAGGGAAAATTGTTATGAGTCTAGACCACTGGAATAGGCCAATGGAGCAACGATAACATCAGCTATAAAAGAGCCAGTTCCAGCAGGAGGTGGGAAGAGGCAGCCTTTGGCCAGACATAGCTCCCAGGAGAGGAGCCAAACCTTCTCTCCCACAAGTTGGCATCTCTACCACCTACCATGTCTGGGCCAACTCTAGGTTTCCACCTGTCAGCTTCAACCAGTGCCCACAGGCTGAGGGACACACCAAATGATTTCTCCAACTCCTTCTGATTTCACTGTCCATGACTTCAGCTGGAGTAAGGAACAGTTATAAAGCGAGGGCTAAGTGCCGGACTGGCATTTTTGCTTCCACTCTGCTTGCCCCCTGTACCATGTCCTAGACACTGTGCCTGCCCAAAGGGTGTGTGTGTGTGCACATGCACGTGCACAATTAACCTGTAGCTCCCCCACCACCAAAAAAAGTGCGATTATTGCCCTTACCCCTCCGGAACAGGGTGCTCACTCATCATGGCCTGTTTTCTCAGACCTCTTCAGAGACGCCTTCAGCTTCACACTTCCATGGAGGACCCTAGCCATGCTCCCTCTCATAGACACCCAAAGGCTTCTTTTCTGATTCCAGGGCCCAGGTCTGTGGGCAGACTGCGCATGGGCTCTATCCACTTCAGCCTTGTTCTTTCCTGGCAAAGGGGAAACAATTTCAAAGGCACATGCCATACTGCTTCCTGCTCTGTGACATTGCTGCTCTTTTTTTTTTTTAAAGATTTTATTTATTTATTTGACAGAGAGAGAGATAGTGAGAGCAGGAACACAAGCAGGGGGAGTGAGGGAGAGGGAGAAGCAGGCTTCCCGCCGAGCAGGGAGCCTGACGTGGGGCTCGATCCCAGGAGCTGGGATCATGACCTAAGCTGAAGGCAGATGCTTAACGACTGAGCCACCCAGGCGCCCCCCATTGCTGCTCTTCTAACCTATGAACCAACGTCAGCTGTGAAGACCTGAACTGACCCACGCTGCTCCAATCTCTTTCTGCCTCCAACATTTCTCTTTTGGTTCTGCCCACACCCTATTCCCAGAAACGTTAGTCAAGGTCTGAGAAAGCCTCGTGCAGCAGAAAGAGCCCTATTATCTTGGGTTCCAGGCTCTTTGCCATTTAACATGTGATCATGGGAGAATTTTTTACTGGAGCCTCAATTTTCCTCATCTATGAAATGAAAATAGTAATAGTGCCATGCCTGAAGAATTAAAGAAGCTTAATAATTGTGAGTATAAAACAGCACACAAGTAAATGAGCTACTTCATTAATTGGTAGTGAGTACAAAGTGAGAGTACAAAGTGTCCTTTAACAGGTGAATGGTTAAACAAACTGTGGTCCATGTGGTCATGCCATAGAATAAACAAAACGAACAAACTAGGATACATACAAAAACTTGGATGGATTTGGTGAGTGAAAAAAGCCAATCTTAAAAACTTACACAGCGTATGACTCCATTTTTGAAATGACAACATTTCAGAAGTGGAGGAGATAAGTGGTTGCTAAGGGTTAAGGAGGGTGTGAGGTAGGTGTGATTATAAAAGGGCAGCATGTGGGGCACCTGGGTGGCTCAGTCGTTAAGCGTCTGCCTTTGGCTCAGGTCATGATCCCAGGGTCCTGGGATCGAGCCCCGCATCGGGCTCCCTGCTCGGTGGGAAGCCTACTTCTCCCGCTCCCCCTGCTTGTGTTCCCTCTCTTGCTGTCTCTCTCTCTGTCAAATAAATAAATAAAAATCTTTAAATAAAAGGGCAGCATGAGGAATCCTGGTGGTGTTGGAACTGTTCAGTGCCTTGACTCCAGTGGTAGATACATGAATTTACACAGGTAATAATATTGTATATACATACACACACACACACACACAGACACACAAAATGGGGAAATCTGAGTAAGACTGATGGACTATATCAATGTCAATATTCTGGTTGCGGTACTATAGTTTTGCAAAATATTAGCATTGGATGAAAGTAGGAAAAATGTACAAGGGATCTCTGTATTATTTCTTAAAACTGCATGTGAATCTACAATTATCTCAATAAATAAAAAAAAAAGCTATGATAGATTACTAATGTCTCTCTGCTAGGCCTAGGAGAGAAAAGGGGCTGCCCTTGTGTTTCCATTGCAGAATTCCAAAGAGGAAGATTTAAAAAACATTATTCTCATGGGTATATCAATAAAATGGCTATAGGGAACAGGGGATATTTGTATCTGTTGATCTAATAATTCTACTTTTTAGAATTTACTATAAAAATGCACGAAGAGGGAACGCCTGGGTGGCTCACTCAGTTAAGTGTCTGCCTTTAGGTCAGGTCACGGCCCCAGGATCCTGGGATCGAGTCCTGCATTGGGCTCCTTGCTCAGCAGGGAGCCTGCTTCTCCCTCTGCTTGTGCTCTCTCTGACAAATAAATAAATAAATAAAATCTTTTAAAAAAATGCATGAAGGTTTATGTGTTAGAATGTTCATTCTGGTATTATTTATAAGAGTAAAATACCTAAATGATTAAAAATAGGGGATGAGCCTTGTAAATCAGGACATGTTTAGGTGATAATACTCCACAGACTTTAAACATACCTAAAAAAAATATATCCAGCACAATGCCTGGCACATAATAGGCATTCAATAAATGGTAGTTCTCTTCACTTTACTGGGATATGCTGGGTATTAAAAGAGCTAATGTAGGTAAATGTACTTGACAAACTGTAAAGTGCCTGGGGTTGCTATCCTAGTGGCTGTCTCTCATAGCCCCATCTTAGATGATGAAGCTGTACTTCCAGGCAGAACACTGCCTGGAAGTACAGCTCCTGGTTTGAGGCATGGGAATGGCACAGTCTGAGTCAAGGGATTGGGGCTATTTCCTTTCCAGGAGACTGCCACCCCCCTGCTTCACATCATGAAGACAATCATGGACATTCTTCCCAGCATACATACATTCACTTATTTGGCCTGTAATTTCAGAGGACTCATGGAGTCGTTGAAGCAATGTCAGCCCTGGTGACTCCATAAGAGTAACAGACTATTTATTGTATCAACCACTGAGCACCTACTGAGTATCAGGCAATGTCCTAGGTGCTTTACAGACATTACTTCACTAAATGCTCTCCACAACCTTAAGAGGTTGTTTATCTGAATTTTATAGACAAGGAAACCGGGGCTCAGAGAGGTTAAGTGACTTACCAAGATAGCACAGTCGGTTAATGGCAGTGCTGGTGCTAGAACCCAAGGCTCCCTGCCTCCCAAACTTGTGATCTAACCATCAGCTACTACCTTTAGAAGGACCGAGAAGGGGTGTACTCCCAGAGCTAGTGAAGAAATTGCACTGAGGCCCCCATCTGGAGAAGCCACAGAAAAGTAATCCTGTTTTTTCCATTCCCCTTGATAGGCACAGACTTAAACCTATCCCAGGCAGGAAAAAAAAAAAAAAATCTCTGAAGTAGGCGCATTCTGAAGTTTTATATCCCATGAGTAAGTTTTTCCATATGTCTACCTTCTATCTTTTTTGCTAAAATCTGATCCCTCTTCAAACTCTTATTTCCAGTAGGGACAGTTGAATATATGACATGGTACCCTTCCATGAACGGTCCTAGGTCAGGAGAGGTTGGAGGAGCTTCTTGTTCCCCAGTTCTGTTGAGGCCATGACTAAGATGTTTCAGTCCCCTTGGTCTCTTGGATTTGATCCAAGCTATCAAACCAAAAGATAAGCAGGAGAAAATGGGCCAGGAAGAAGAGCAGAACCTAACCAGACCAAGGAGACCAGCTTGGAGAATGGTCTGGGAGACTCTTGGGACCTGAGTGCTGGGCTTGGGGTAAAGTTAGAGTGGGCAGTTTTTCCCACCTTACTCAGCAGCCAGTTTCATGTTTGACATTTACCTAGTTGAGAAGGTCTGGCTAGCATCCCTCATGCCAGAGTCTCTTAATAGTCTTGATAGGACATCTCTACAGAAAGGAAAGGGCTGGGGATTCTGCCACTCCATATTTACTCCTGTTTCGATACTACTTCACTGTGTTTGCTCAGGGCCAGGCAGCCCAACTGGGGGAGCTTAGAGATACCCAGGAAAGAGAATCATCTTGTGAGGAGGATGCTGGGTCCAAAGTTCTTTTCTCTCAACATGAGAGCCAGGAGGGCAACCGGAGCCTGAGTCTGGACACACAGATCAGTGAGGGGCAGTGTCCTCCCTCCCTACCTTCCCCTGTACACCATTCTACCCTGCTGGGGCCCAAGCATGCCCACTGCTCTCTTTGGCTTCCCTCACCCCACTTACCCTATGGACAGGAGAGGGTTAAAGGCATGGTATGCACAAGCTATAAATTTCCCATCAGTGTGGGGAGAGTAGGACTGTTGGCAGGGAGGGGGTTGGGCTGGGGGGGAGGGGGAGCTGGGAAAAAGCCAGGAGGTTGTCTCTAGGTAACAATAAACACTGCAAGCAAGGAGCAGCTGTTACACTTACTCTCTCTGCATCACAATGCTGAAATAACACTAATAAACCAGTGTGCCCAATGCACAGGCATACATGCATTTAGGGCCACGCCCCACTGCATCCTTACAGCAGCCCTCTGCCTCAGGTCAGGGCCCTTGCTGTCAGCGGACATACCAGTCTTGGCCTGGCTACCTTTGGGGGAGGACAAGCACTAAAGAGCCAGTCTCAGAGTCAGAGTGGCATTCCCAGAGACAGTGGGGGGTGGGGTGGCAGGCTGAGATTCTGCGTTCAGATCCTGATGGCATTCATTGGTACAAAGAGTTCAAATGGGGTAACTCTTGGCTGGGACTCGGGAGTAGAGGAAGAGAGGAAGAAAAAGTGTAGGGAACAGACAACTACTTACCATATCTTCTCAGACTCAAAGGGATGAGGTGGCCAGGAGT